>NC_052503.1:30912026-31048323 GCF_016617805.1 Bactrocera tryoni | reverse complement strand
TATTAAAATTTTTATAAAAAATTACAAAAAATTAAAAACAATATTTAGAAAAATGTAGAAAAAATTAGAAAATAATAAAAAAATTAAAAGTTATATAAAAAAAATTAAATAAAAAACACATAAACTCATTAAATTTTCTCTACACACAAACATAGTCATATACATGCACGTAAATATACGTATATTATTTATTTTGTTTAATTCCTAATGATCACCGAGTGCAATAATTCATCGCATCAAAGGCATTTGCTCCTCAAATACGCTCAGTATACAAACAAGCATATGGTATATGTATGTACGTGTGAATATAAGCAACTAAGCTCATGTGTGCGCCGTGACATTTGCACAGATGACTGCGCTTAATTTGCACTTTGGCTAATAAATTCATTTTAATGATTCGAATGGCACAGTTTGCATTTCATTAGTTATAAATCAGCGGTTAACAGAAATAAGTGCGCGCCGAACAAGCAGCGCTTAGCGGCATAGCCAGTCGGGTGCATATGCGAGTATATAAACTCTTCTGTGTGTGTGCGTGTGTGTATGTGTGCGGCTTGAGTTCACACACCCAGCGGCGGTTGGCAAACAGTAGCAAATACTTAGCGCGCAGGCAGGTGTTTTAGTTATAAAAACAAAAACAACAAGATAATAAAAAACAACAGTAACTGTAGAAAACGCAACAACAATGAATAAATAAAATACAACAACAATAACAAAAGCAACAGCAAATATCATACAGCACTCCCACTCCAACATTAATCAACGCGCGCTTCCTCTCGCTCGCACTCTATCCTTCTCCTTCTCGCACCGCTTTCGCTTGCGCATTCATCGTCGCAACAGCGTTCATCGCTCATTGTCGGCGCCTCCATCATTTCCCAATACTCATCACTGTTGACTTACGACTTTTTAATGGCAAACGCGTTGACAGTGTCAAGCACTGACAGCACGACTAAATGCTGCAATTGCCATTTGTTTATTGTATTACAACATTCGTGTGTGACAGGGCGCTCGTTCGTGCCACAACCATTTTTGGTAAAAACGAGTATAAATTTATTTCTTTATAATTTTACTTAGAATCATTGTCGCTCACTATTATGCTGCATATGGCATGTATTTATGCAAATTATTGCATCTGCTTGCATAGCAGACGCTGTCAACTCATCATTATCGTTGGGCAAAAAAGGCAAATTAATGCAAACAAACAATTAACAATTGACATTTGTTAAATATTATTGCTACTGTTTGCTTAAATTTGCTTACATTACTCACTTTCGCAATAGTTGTTGTTGTTGTGTATTGTTTGTTGCTTTTGTGTGAACATTATGCAAATTTTATGAGCTGTAGCAGGTAGCAGAATGCTTGAGTAATGAGTGTAGCATCTGCTGTAAGATTGCAACTGAGTCAGGTACTACTGCATTGCACAGAGGCACCATGGCGTATACATGACATTTTGTAGAATCAATTTGGAGTTTAATATAATTCTTTTTTTAATTATTAAAACTATTTAAAACAAGAAAAAAAGTCTCCTACGTTTCCTTCTGGTTGTATTAAACTTCGCGGCAAGTATAAATATTATAATATTCCTCGTCAAAGATAAAAAATTACCATATGGCAACTCTTTACGATAGAATTTCAAGTAAAATAATTTTATTTAAATTCCAACTTTCATATAAATGCAATTAAAATTTATTAAATTGTTAATAAAAATGTTTTCCCCTTTAAGTGGCAACTCTAATGTATTTATATAATTTTTTATTTTGCAAATTAGTCTGCTTTATGTTTGCTTTGGGAAGCATTTTCTATCTAATATCGTTTTTGAAATAGCTATACAAATGGTATATAAAAAAGGTGGTAACTCTGCTAATGTTTGTATTTTTTCAATTGCTATTTGTTATGTCAAGTTCAAATTACAACTTGTATTATTTTTTTTATTAGTCTCTTCAGGTTTTTTAAGTTGATTAGTCGCTCTGCTTAGAGTTTTCGAGCGCAAACGTTGCCATGTCACAAAAAAAAGTTGGTCAAGGTTGTTTGCAGTGTTAATACTATTTCTAATAAATTTTTAAAATGTGTAATTTATATCTGTTTCATTAATTTTTTATATCAATTTTCGCAATGCATTGAGTGGCTAGACTAATGCCCGAATATAATTTTCTAAAAAAAGGGTTGCCATGTCACAAAATCAAGGTACTTATAGTAAAGAAATATATAGAAAAGTCTAAATTATTTCTTGAAACCATTTATTATTTAATATTACATACTATAAAAATATTGCTTAGACATGGCAACTCTAATTTTTTGAAAATTGTAGTAGAAATACGCATATGGATGTAAAAATATTTTGGGAGTCTGGTGGTTTTTAGGAAAAAAGTACAAAAACAATTTAGTTAAAATAAATAAAAAATTGCTTGCGGGTGGCAACGCTAAAATCTATTTTTATCAACATATGACTATTATTTATTTTATTTAACTTTTAATACATTATTTCTTTTTCAAAATATTGTTAGAAAATATTGCTTTATTATTTATTAGCTTTTACTGCACTGTGAATACATTTGTTGACAGGTGGCAACTCAGATTTTTTTAAAGAGTTTTTGGAAAATTCTAATAGATGTATACATAGTTTCATAACATTTTGGGAGTCTCGTGGCTTTTAGAAAAGAGTACAACAACAACTTTTAAATTAAATAAAAAAAATTGCTTACGAGTGGCAACGCTAAAATCCAATTTTTTATTTCAAATATTACGATTATTTCATTATTTACTTGTACTACACTGTAAATAAATTTGTGGACAGGTGGCAACTCTAATTTTTTTGAAACAGTTTTTTGCACATTTAAATAGAAAAGTTAGTTAGTTAGTTTCGTAATATTTTGGGAGTGTCGTGGCTTTTAAAAAGCTTTTTCTTTGAAATATACTGATTTCATTGAAGTTTTTGGAAATTTTAATGTTATATTTAGTTGTAATTTGAAATATTTGAAAATCAGTTAAAAAAAAAAGACTACAACAAAATTTTTTGAAAAATTATAATTTTTGTGACGCATTTTTGTATAAGTTTTGCCTTTAAAATTTTTATTTAATTTTTCTACGGTTATGTATTGATGTTACTTTTTAATTTTTTTTGTAATTTTTTTTTAATTTCCTCATTTTTCATTTTTCTTGTTGTAAATATTTTCTCATCACTACGGCGTGATTACAAGCTTTTCCTTTTAACATTTTAAACTTTATGTTTATATTTTTTTATTTTTCTTAGCTTAACTCCACATAATTTTTTATTTCCTTTAATTTTTTTTTAGTGTGGCAACCCACTTTGCTTAGCCGACAAATCGCTTGTCGCCCGCCAATACGATCATCTGGCTTGTTGTCGTAATTATAATGTCGAACATTGATTTGAACGCCTTGGTTTTGGAGAATGTGGCAAACATGCAAGCATGCCACACATGCACAACAATAACAACGAAACCACAAAAACACTAGTAACAATCTAACTAACAAATGTACACGTGTAAACAAAGTAACAAAAATAGCAACAAACACTAAAGCATACTTTAAAAGCACTTACTTGCCGCAGAAAAAATGTGTTGTTGCGTTAAAATAACTGCATTGCAACAACTTGTGCTGCATTATCTCTGACAACGGCGACATTGTGGCAACAACAACAACAAACGCAACACTAACAAAATGCACAAGTGACAATGCTGAGTGCCAAAACTACAAATACATACAACAACAACCCACTTGCATGCCGCTATTTGCATGCCACACTTGCAACAGCACAGCACCACTATGCTAAGTGCAGGCACAACAATTTCGCAAATAACCGACAAACTAACTGACCACACGACTAAACGTCTGCCAAGCAACTTGCTTTATTAGCCTTTTCCGCTATTGCAGAGCGTGTTGCGGGAGGCTGCCCGGCAATGGCTAT
Organism: Bactrocera tryoni; assembly: GCF_016617805.1. Classification (NCBI taxonomy): domain Eukaryota; kingdom Metazoa; phylum Arthropoda; class Insecta; order Diptera; family Tephritidae; genus Bactrocera; species Bactrocera tryoni. The sequence continues at coordinate 31,044,401 of NC_052503.1, read as the reverse complement.
GCTGATTGCCACACTCACAAACACACACGCTCGTCTTGTTATATGTATGCGTGCGTTTGCCGACAAGCATGGCTTTACAGCTACATAAATGCTTTGGCGAGCGACCACACTGCGTGCCACAAACACTCGAATAGCTTGCCCCATGCTGCTGTGCCTCCTACAAGCCACCACGCCAATCGCACGGTCACTTAGCAATAACTGTTTGCTGCAACAAGCGGCACAAACACGAGTACCGCAACGGCAACGCAACGGCATTGCATAGCACTTGCGGCTGCCACCTGTTGCCAATTATTTGTGCATTACACATTTGCCACAAAGCCGAAAGCACAGGCAACGGGGCTGGCTGACGGACTAACTGTCTCTCTATAGCACAACGCATATTTGCGGCTGCATGAACTCGCATGTGAACCAACATTTGTGGCAATTTCGTTGTCCGTTTGCGCCGTGGCGTGCGTTTGTGGCAGGAAGGGGAAATTTGTAGGCACTTTCAAATTGTTTGTTGCGCTAACGCTGGAGGCGCTATGCGGGTGGCGCGGCAAAGTGCGGCTAATTTGCTGTTGCAGCAAATGAAGTGGCAACTTTATGCACTACCTTGCGGCTAAGTTGGCTAAACTAGCCAAGTAAAAGCTAGCGCTTTCCGGAAACTGCGTGCGGTCGGCTCTGCGCCCAGCTGCAAGCTAAGGAGCTTAGCCAATTTTAAATTTAAAATAAAACTAGATTTGGGCGTCAAGCGGCAAATTAATTTGAAAAGCACAATTGTTAAACGTGCAATATCGATTCGTTGCTGCGATTAGCTGTGCAGCAGCGGGCAAAGTGCGAATTAATTTGCCAACTCATTGCCACTGACCCGGGCGTCAATGCCTATGAGACACCGTTCACTTAAAAAAATATGGAAAAAAAAGTTCAAGCAACAATAAAACTAGCAGACTTAAAAGCAGTAAAGTGGCAAAACTAAGCAACAACAACAAAGCGCACGCAAAAATTATTAACCTCAAACATTTAACGCAGCTGTAGTGCCAATCAGCGACGAACCTAGCGAGTTTAGCTGGCCAACGCGCGCTATGCCAACCTCCTCCGGTCCATACACCACCACAGCAGAGCTTACAAGCAATTTGGTATGCTGTTGCAACTGCACCGCTAAATAAAAAGCAAAATATACAAAGAATGTAAGTGAAAAAATGCCTAAGTAGTGTATGTTGCATGAAAATATCAATAAGCGGCAATGCCGCACAGACCACAGCAGTGGCGCGCATGCTTAAAGGTGCTGGTGTGTAGAACTCCGCGATAAAAAAAAACAGCAGCAACGCTAAAACATGCAATAAGACAAAATTGTTGTGATAAATTTTTTGACTTAACAGTCACAAGCCGCGCATATGAAATAATAAACAAACGCGCAAACATATGTACGCGCATGCCACCAACTCTTGCGCGCGCATAGCAAACGCACACCCGCAGACTATGGCGCGCATGTATGTGCAGCGCAGAGTTGCCGCCACCCGAGCGCAATTGTTGTTGTCTAGACTTTGCGGTGGCCTTAAGAAACAATTTAATAAATTTAATGTGCAACGCGCATGCCAATCAAACAACAACACCAACTCAGGCAACAAAGAACAAGCACACAAGCTGCCAAGTAAATAACATAAACTGCCAGTAAGCAGCGCAAAACCATAGCACCCGCCGAGCAAACCGCGCGCGCGCTGAACTCAGCGGTAAAAGAACACCAGCTACGGCAGCGCGCAGGTGTTGGCGGCGCGTACATGTGCGCGCACAAGCATATGCTGCCACAATATATCCAAGCCCAACGGCCTCAACGCTGCTGCACGTGGTCCAGCTGAACGACCTTAAGAAAAATGCGCTTGCGCATGCGCAAGTGTGCAAATTAGCGTAACGAATGCGGGAGTTGTGAGTGGTTCGTGGCCGGCAGGCAAAGTAACTCCAGCAGCAGGGGCGGTGAACTATCGAAAATTGCGGCGCGCCGGCCGGTCGAACGATTGTAACAAGTATTTGGCTATACTTATAAACATATGTATGTAGGCGCACAAAGCTATTGAACGCGACTATAAAGTGACTGCCATGGTCGGCAACTATTGCAGCGTTGCGGCCAATGCAAGTCATAGTGCAATTGTCAATTGATTTGGTGCTAGCAAAGCGTATTTTTCAAAAAGTTAGAGCGGAATTGAAAATTGACAGCAATAGCGGCTGTTTTCATATATCAAAATGCAACAAAAAAGAAATAAAATTAGTTTTTCGACATATTGTTTATAATATTTTCCATATTTTAGCACAATTGCGCTCACAGCTGGCAAATATAATTGCATCTAAGCGCTTTTCTTGCGCCCAAAATCAAATTAAAACCTTCCACACAATCTACATTTGAAAATTTCATCTGACATGCATATGCGTTGCATGCCACAAATGGCTGTAGCGCGTTGCTCACATGATAACCTATGGCTTGCAAAATGCAACACAAGATGTTGGCGTACAATTCATGCATACACAAATATAGTAGGCACTTGATAAACTTTGACCGCAGCGCACTTACATGCGCGCACGCATTTGCATAAGTGACTGCGTGCGCGCTTGTTGGCTGTGCGTGCGTTTGTGTGCCGCGCGGCTTATCAGTGGCGCGCCATTGCGTGTCGCGCACCCACAACACACCGAGCACTCTCAAGGCACTTATGGCAGCACTACATGTAAATTGAGTAATATTTATGTGGCTATCGCGCGCCCCTCACGCCATGCGCTGTGAACAGCGCGCAAGCATTTCGAAAGGCGCGCAGCACTGTGCGCTGTTATCAACAACTTGCGTGTAGCGGTTGTAATTGTGTTGTGTGAGAAACTATGCTGTGCTGGCTTTGCTTTTTGTTGCTCGTTTTTTATTTTAAATTTTTATTTTTATTCCTCTACTTCATATCAATACTGCTGGCTGTTACTTTAATAGCTGCTACTTTTGATTATTCTAATGAGGCGTACGCGCGCGGCCTTCTAGCTGTTCTGGTGGTGCCGCTTATGTGTTGCTTGGAAAACGCCTACTCATTTAAGTGCGCGCATGTACAGTACATTGCGGTTGGCTCTGGTGTGCCTTGTGCTTTGGTCACTCGCTTATGATTAGCGCTAGTTTTGGGTTGGTGTGTGCGTGTTTTACGCGCTGCGCTGTTGCCTTTCACATGTGCTTTACGCTTTGCTTTTCTTGTTGCTTACTGCTTTGTAAATTAATGTGGCTGCGGTTTTCCGTTCAAATTTATGGGAAACCTTCTAAAGAAGCGAAAATGACAAGAAAAAAATAATATGTGTAAAGTAGAGTGTGTATGTGGCATATGGCGTTCCGTTGTGGCTTGCGCGTTGCTTCCCACCCTCATTGCTGTTGAATTTCTATTTTGTGAAGATTGAGCGCTGTCGATAATTAATTTTTAGATATTTAGTCATGTAAAAAGTTGTCCGAAAATATACACATACACGAAAAAGTTAAAGTTTTTGGTATAAAATTGCTTTAGATCCTCCCCCCCAGTCCTCTACCGCCTGCCTTATACTTCGAACGCTGCCACCGCCTCATTTAACTTTAATTAGACGCCTACTGCAATAACAACAATAAACTCAGAAAGCAAAAGCACAAAACACCCTAACGAAATAGCGCGAAATTGTTACAGCAACAAAAGCAAAAACAGCATTTTCTTTACAGAAAAGCAAAGAAAGCAAAACTTTAGGCGCAACTAAAGCGCAAAAATTGCAGAAATTTAGTTTCGGTTTGAGAATTCACAGTCCACAACCCCCTGTCGCCTTATATTAGCAGCTGCATGTTGCAATCTCAATGTTTTTATCTTTTATTTGCGTTGTTGCATGGCGAATTCCCAAATGCGCGCATCAAGCGCATGAAATGATGAAAACGAACAACAAAAGGGCACTTAAGTTGCCACACAAACACAACAGACATACTTACATACATAACGCTATGTTGTAATGTGTCTGCGCGTATATGCAAGCAAAGGTGCAGCAAGCGGTGGCAAGCATTGTAGGAGTCAGTGGCAAAACGCGGCAGACCATGTAATGATTCCAATTACTAGGGTTACCAGCCACACGGCTAAACAACAACAGCGAAAGCAACTACATACAACAAACAGCCACAAAAATAACAACAAAAACCAATAACATTAAAAGCAAGCTTAGGCGTTAGCATTACAATATTGCCAGCTTTTGCCTTGACTAACCATTTTAGTTGAACGAAGTTAGAGCGTTTTTACTGCGCGCTTGCCACCACCACCAATTGTGGCAAATACACATTTAACGCTATTTATAGGGCGCGCACAACGATAGTACCAACAACACCAACAGCAGCTACAAGCTACAAGCGGGTGGTCGATTATCAACGCTCTGCCGCTTTCGGTGTTAGATTTCAAATGCGCTGCTAACGCGTCGGCGCATACAAGCTGGTTGGTGGCGCAAGCTTTGACGCGTGCGCCTGGCATGCCGCGCACATGCCAAAGTTGTTGTTCTTTACCATTTTCCGCTAGTTGTTACCTTTGTTTGTTGTTTTTGCCAATTTAAAAGTGTAGCAAGTGTTTGTGGCAATAGGATGCAAGCAATTTGTGGCAAGTGAGCACGCGCGGCTAATGCTTGTTTACAAAATGTGTGCGCTGTCATGAAGTTGGAGACGCGCGGCACGGAGTATATGCGAAAATAGTAGAAAATGAAAGAAAAGAATGCAACTTGGCAGCTTGCAACAAATAATAATTCCACTACACTTGCAGCCTGCAAGATTGGCGTGGATGCAACATTTGCGATTGAGGGCGTGTTTTTTGCTTGCGCACCGCACACCAGCTATGCCTCTTAGGCGCGGTTAGGAGGGGCGCGGCGCGGTAATAAGCCTAATGATATGGCTACTTGCGCAACCGACAGCATGACTGCACCAGACTGCCTAGCGCGCTCGCCCGTTTCCGCTTCAAGTTGTAAGTGCAGAGTGAGTGTGTTTTTGTTGCTAAACCTATAGACTAACCAAGCAAGCAAGTAACCAACCGACGAGCAGCAGCTCAACGCGCCTCAAGCCTAAAACAAAGAAGTTTGCATTGTGCAACGCAAGCGTGGTGGGTAAGTGGCAGCAACAAAGCAGCACTTAGTTGGCAACACAGCAGTAAAGTTGTAATTTAAGCCGTCCACCCTCGTAATTGTGGTGCTGGTGCTGCAAATGGCAGTGTGCGCGCCGCTTGCCCCTCACTCTTGTGCTTGCACCTCATGCTGGTGCTTGCTACATCTACGCTGCCGTGGTATGTCGTACATTCGAGTGGTCAGCAACACAATTTGCCGGTACCGGCAGCAATGTTATTACTCTAGAACTTCCGCCGTCTGCCCTCATTTGTGGGTTCTCAGGTTCCCGTGCGCCGCTCACTGCTGCCGCCACCTACCGGCTGCTTGTAGGCTGCGCTCAATTGCAAGTTTTCTTGCTAATTTTCCACACTTTGTGGCACTTTGCTTTGTGTGGTTTTGCTTTTGTTGCATAGTTTTGTTGATATTTCGTTTTTTCACATTTTTTTGCGATTGTTTTTGTTTCATTTTACTCTGTCGCTTGGTGTGCGGTCCGCGCGCATCACTTGACTAGCGTTTTACCTGTTAAAAGCCGTAAATCAGCAACTTATGGTTGGGAAATTCTTTACGATTTAGCTGCGGTTTTACTTGTGACTTTTTGGTGGCAAGTTGTGGATCGTTGTATTGGCGCTGCTGGTGGAATTTCTCAATGAATTTGGTTCTGTCGGTGGCTGCGCATTTGGAGTTTTTGTGAACTATATATATATGTATATGCGTATATTATTGAAATAGTTTTGCAAACCAAAAAACTCACTTGATTTACTGTAAAATATTTTTTAAAAATAATGTTTGGGTGTCAATTCAAGTTTCATTAAATCGTGGCAAAAAGAACAACACAAATACAATTTTATGTAATTATTACAGAGTTGTTAGCTCTCAACACTTTAGACTTATAATCCCTCTATACACTGCTAAGCGCTTAATTTTAGTAAATGTCTAATTGCTATGTTTATGGGAAAACATTTATAATTTTACTTTATTTTTTTTTTTAATTTTTAAATTCTTTTTTAATTAATTTTTTTGCAAAATTAATTTATAATTTTTTAACTTGTATTTAGTTATTAAAATTATATAATATTACTACTTTTAAATAAAAAAAGCAGTTTATGCTTAATTCTAATTCCTGCTTTTAGTAAAAAAAAGAACAAATTATATGTGGATATATTTTTAATTTGTAAAATTATTTGCAATAATTTTTTTTAATTTATAAAATAAAATTTTAATTTTTAACTTTTTAAAATTATTATTTAATAATTTTTTTTTACTTTGTAAAATATTTTTCTTATTTAATTTTTTAACTTGTTTCCAATTTTTAAAATTAATTTTCTATTTTTTTATTCAAATCGACCCACTGTCATTTTTAAAATAAAAATTGCTGTTTGAACCGTTAATTTTAGTTTCTGATTTTAGTAAAAATTTAGCTGAACATTTAATGGGTATATACTTTTTAAATTTTTAAAATTAATTTTTAATTAATTTCTTAAATTTTTTTATTTAAATTTTTTTTTTTAATTTGTCTTTATATCTCTAAATTAATTTTTTTTTTATTTATAAAATGATTTTTTTAACTCGTATTAAATTTTTAAAAATAATTTATTTTTATTAAAATCTCTTCTAAAAACTATGGTGTTTCAAGTAAGATACTATTATTTCTTCTTTCACTAAAAAATTTAATATTTTCTTATGGAGAAACATTATCTTCAATTTAAATTTTCATTTTTAAATCTTAAATTTTTTTTAATTTTTTTACACAATTTTTATTTAGTTTGTAAAATTTGTAAAAGTTATGTTTTTTAATTTTAATTTTTTATAATTTTTAAAATTTTTTTAATTTTTTACATAATTTTTTTTAGTTTGTAAAATTTGTAAAAGTTATTTTTTTTTAATTTCAATTTTTTCTAATTTTTATATTTAATTTTCTATTACAATTTATCTTTATAAATATTATAATTTATTTTACATTTCATTCTAAGTTTTACTATTAATTTATTAAAACGTTATTTTTGTTACCTTTAGTTTTAATTTTTTTATTATAATTTTTGTAAAATATTTTTTAATTTTATGCTTAATTTCGCTTTGAATTACTTTTATTAATTTGTAGTTTTCAAAAATCATAATTCTTAATTTCGCCTAGTTTAATTTTAATTTTTTAATTTAATTCAATTTTTTTTAAATTTTTTTGTTTAAATTTCATTTTAATTTTTTATCTAATTCTAGTTTTTAGTTTAATTTTAAATTTTTCAATTTCAACTTAATTGTTTCTATTTAATTTTAATGTTTTAATTTAATTTTAATTTTTTTAATTTTAATTAACTTTTTGTTTTACTTTAATTTTAATTTTTTATTTAATCTATTTTTATACTCTCCCAACAATGTTGCTAACGAGAGTATTATAGTTTTGTTCACATAACGGTTGTTTGTAAGTCCTAAAACTAAAAGAGTCAGATATAGGGTTATATATACCAAAGTGATCAGGGTGACGAGTAGAGTCGAAATCCGAATGTCTGTCTGTCCGTCCGTCCGTCTGTCCGTCCGTCCGTGCAAGCTGTAACTTGAGTAAAAATTGAGATATCATGATGAAACTTGGTACATGTATTCCTTGGCTCCATAAGAAGGTTAAGTTCGAAGATGGGCAAAATCGGCCAACTGCCACGCCCACAAAATGGCGGAAACCGAAAACCTATAAAGTGTCATAACTAAGCCATAAATAAAGATATTAAAGTGAAATTTGGCACAAAGGATCACATTAGGGAGGGGCATATGTGGACGTAATTTTTTTGGAAAAGTGGGCGTGGCCCCGCCCCCTACTAAGTTTTTTGTACATATCTCGGAAACTACTATAGCTATGTTAACCAAACTCTACACAGTCGTTTTCTTCAGGCATTTCCATATACAGTTCAAAAATGGAAGAAATCGGATAATAACCACGCCCACCTCTCATACAAAGGTTATGTTCAAAATCACTAAAAGTGCGTTAACCGACTAACAAAAAACGTCAGAAACACTAAATTTTACGGAAGAAGTGGCAGAAGGAAGCTGCATCCAGGCTTTTTTTAAAAATTGAAAATGTGCGTGGCGCCGCTCACTTATGGACCAAGAACCATATCTCAGGAGCTACTCGACCGATTTCAATGAAATTCGGTATATAATATTTTCTTAACACCCTGATGACATGTACGAAATATGGGTGAAATCGGTTCGCAACCACCCCTTCTTCCAATATAAAGCTATTTTGAATTCCATCTGATGCCGTCTCTGTATAATACGAGTATAAACATTAGGAAACAATGATGATAGCGGAATAAAACTTTACAAAAATACGGTATTTGAAAAATATGTAAATGACGTATTATGAAATCTCGATTATCACTTTATCATGCGAGAGTATAAAATGTTCGGTGACACCCGAACTTAGCCCTTCCTTACTTGTTTTAATTTAATATTATTATTTTTTAATTTCTGCTTTAATTTATTATTTGTTAAATTTAATAATTTTTTATTTTCACTTTCGTTTTCTTTTCAATTAACACAACTAAGTTCCGCTTGATTATTGCTTTTCTCTATGCAAAAATTTCACACTCTTGCCCATTCGCCATCAATATATTTACATACATAACGGTAAATCAACCCTTTCACAATATTTCACTTTTCACTTGTTTATCCAAAAATTAATTTCTTTGAGATTTTTCAAATTTCTTTCACATTTTTTGTAACACTTTGTTAAGATATTTCTTCAATGCTTTGTTGCCGCTAACAAACGCTGCTTTCATGTGCCGCCAAACGCATATTTAAGCGCTTATTTGCATATTTTACAGATTGTCTCATAGAAAATAGAAGACCAATTCACGGTTTGCGTAGGTGTGGTTCGTTGTAATGATTTATCTTTATTAGTTTCAAGGGAATCGTTAGGTGTGGGCAAGCATATACATATAGTATATAATATAATCGCTTGAGATGGATATTTGATAACTTAAATTTTTTTGGTCAGTTCTATCAAAATTGTTTGCGGAGTCGGAAGTGTAAAATGAAACAAACAAATTCTATTTATGATATACATAATATATACATTTCTTAACACTAACTAACTAACTGATCTAATTAGCACATATATATATATACAAGATTTGAATAGACGTTAGTTATTTATTCCAATATCAGAAACTAATTAAGAAACATAATAATTTTTCTTACAACTTTGTCACTAATTTAATTTCCACTTGCTGCAAGTCTTACTTAATTCATTCATTGACTTCTCAGACAAAAACTGGAAAAAAATGTTGAAAGGTTAGACCAAACCTCACACATTTAAGCAACCAATCGGGCTCATCTCCGGATGTTGAATGAGTTGCACGTCGTTCGCTTACCACACAGTGCACTTTCTGCACGCCAAATTTCACACTTAACGATTTGCAATTAATATTTTCATGATTGCATAATTTATTTTTCCCCTCAAATCGAAATATTAATTCAAATGACATCCGGTAGCCGGATAGCCAACGTGCAGCAAGCAGCAAATGTAAATGAATTGATGAATGAAATGTGATAAACGAATAAACAATTAAAAGAAAAGAAAGAAGTGAAGCTCAAATTCGCAACAACAGCTAACTGCCAGTCATTGTTGTTGTCGCTTCATCGACATCACATGTCAACGCTCATTCATTGATGACTCTGTCATTGCACCGCACAACGGTAAAGATATTTTTCATTCAATTTTATGGCTCGACAGCGCAGAATCGCACGCCTCAAACTCTAGTCCTCTCCTCTCACTGCTGCTGGCAATTTGCTCTTATGTGTGCACCATCAATGGTTCGGCAGATCGTAAGTCACGCCGGTGCTGTTGCGGTTGATATCTCGATTTTCTGTTTAGTGGTTTAAGTGCCAAAAGTTTGCGGGACTTTCGTTCTTATTCCGTTCCGTTATAATTCGGTTGTTAATTTAGCAGCTTTTACAGTTGTTTTGTTATTGTTGCTTGGGCCAGCAAAATTCTGCCATTTACTAATTCACTAATTTTTGATTATTTGTTGTAATTTTTTTTTTTTTTGTTTGCGTATGCGAGCATTAATCGTTGTAAAATAAATCTGCATTTTTATCTTTGATTTCCAGCTTAGTTCGGCGAATGACCGTATAAAGGTTGTCAACGATCAACCGGTCAAGCTTTGACCATTACTCAAAATGGCATATTTGGAAGGCAAAGAGCACAAATTATTATTTTTTTTGTATAAAGAAAACTAACGGTGTATATGAAAATAATATATAAATAATGTAAAGGAATAAATTTGTAAAATTTTTCTATTAACACAAACAATTAATAAAATTAGAAATTCGAAAAATTTAGAAAATTATGACTTCCAAATTTGTTTCAGAACTTAATTAAAAAGTCGACAGAAAGTAAAATATTTTTGTTTCTAAAACTTCATAACTAATGTCTAAGAATTCTTAAAGCTTTCAACAATATTTTTAAGTTTACGAAAAACTTTTGGAAGCTTTCACTTAATTTTTGAAAGCTTTCAGTAAGTTTTAGAAATTTTGATAAAAACTTCTTGAAACCAGCCTAATAAACCATAAAAGTTAACAAATCATTAGTCAAAAGCTTTGATAGTTAACCAAAAGCTGCTTAAAACCAGCCTAATAATTCGTAAAGTTAGAAAATATTAGTCAATAAAGCTTCATTAAGAATGTCTCAAAGGTTTTTACAAGTAAACTAAAACTTCAAACAAAAATATTAATTATTGGTCCACAACGCTTGATAATAAATACTAAAAACCTTTGAAGGCTGTCGAACACATTTTTAGTTTTGTAAATGGCTTCGAAAGCTTTCATTAATTACTCCAAAGTTTGTCAGAAGTTGTGTTGTTAACCAACGACTATGCTTAAGTCAGTCTGAAAGCTTTAAAGTTTTGTTTTAAAGCTTTCCAAACAAATTTTTTAAATGTTACTAATTGTCAACAATTTTTATTTAGTTTAGTCGAAAGATGAGTAAACAATTTGAAAGCTTTTAAGAGAGTTTGAAAAGTTTAGTAAAAGCTTTCATAGTCTATAAAAATTAAAATATTATAAGCTTCATAACAAATGGCTAAAATCTCGGTAAATTTCACAAAATATGAAACTCTTTGAAAGCGTTTATTAAGTAGGTATTCTAAAGCGAGTAAAAATCTTTGGAATTTAACAGAATCTTAAATCAGCCTAAAAGTTTCCAAGGTCTTAAAACGTCAATATCAATATTTTTAATTACTCCAAAATTGCCTAAAAAATTTAAAGTTTCAAAGTCTGGCAAAAGCTTTTAAGGCTGACAGAAAGCTTCTTAGAACCTGTTATAAAGCTCTCAAGCTCTAAAAGCTTAGTTAAAAGTTTTCTATAGATTTTAAAATAGTAGAAGTAATCAAAACTTAAAAAATATACAGTTTTCTTATAAGCTCAAAAGCTTTGTATAAGCTAGACTAAAATTAATTTTATGAAAACGAACCACATTACGAACCACTATCAAAACCAACAAGCACGAATGTGGTTCAAATGCAATATGGCGCAGTATTTTGTTGTTGTAGTTAAAAAACGCAAAATGTTGTTGTTTTATTTAAGTCATACAACGTGCACCAAGCTACTACTGTGGCAGTTTACACGGGCGCTACTCATTGATATACTTCTATTATTATTGTTGTTGTTCTGCTTGTAGTTGTTGTTACTGCCGTTATTGACAAAAAGCTTGTAACTCTCGATAAAAGTCAAATAAATTATTTATGACACAGAGCCGAAAAGTAAAAATTAATAGAAATATGAAAATATAAGCTAACAACAGCAACAACTGAACATGCAACAACAAAATAACGACGTTGAAAAATTGTTTAAAGCAACCATGAAAGAAACGGAAAACTCGAAAAGGTTTGGGCTTCGCCCGCACACTGCACTTAATTGAGCGCCGCCCGCTCGCGATTCAGCGGAGCGACAATTGATTAGAGGGCGTTGCTGCTACAACTACTGCGGTCTGCTGCCGCCAGCATTAGAACTGTTGTTTGCTGTGAAGTTACGTGCCGCATGGCGTTGCAAGTAGTCCATTTTCGGTATAGACCACCCACTTGCTTTGTGTTGTTGTCGAATTTTTGTTCTTGCTATATAATTTTATACTTTTCCGTAAACAATACACCTGATGCGCCCTTTGTTGCAACCAGATTGGTGTTTGTTTTTACGTTTTTACTTACTTTTAATGCAATTTCTTTTATTTCCAGCACTTGCCACACAATTTTGTTGTTGTGGGCGCCAAAAAAGGTTCACTATATAGTTGGCACCGCGCACACTCAACCACTTGTTGCAACAATATATGTGAACGCCACTCTCACTCACACAGTGTTGCGGTCATTTTTATGGCGAATTCTATAAAGTTTATTGTTGCTTTTGTTGCGGTTATCAGGCCATTGTTATTGTTATTGCCACTGCTGTTCGCCAACCGTGGGAGCAAAATCGATGCACGTCCCTATGTATAAATGCTCAGCGGTGAGAATTACTGTCGGCTGTCACTCGCATTTATGGCTGGCTATTGGTGTTGTAGTTGCTGCTTTTGTTGTTGTTGTTATTTTTGTTGTTTCTGTTGTTATATTGGTTGTTGTAGTGTTTGATACGATTGCTTTTATCGTTTTTGGCGACATACACCACATTGCTGTAGTTGTTGTTGTTTTGTTGGCGTCACACACTTTCCAGGCTACGCTGTTGTTTATGTTGTTGTTTTATCGCTGTAACTTGCGGCTTTTTTGCACTTCCTACTGCTGTTGCAAGTCGATGTGCACGCATACACTTATTATATAAGTGTGTTCATTGGTGTTGTAATGCATTCGTGTTGTTTTAAGTTGTTGTTGTTTTTGTTATTGCTTTTTGCTATAAGCCATTGGTGAATGTCATTTACGTTCATTTTCTTGCTGGCGATTTTTGATTTGAATTTATTGTTGTTGTTGTTATTGCTATTTGTTGTTGTCATTCGTCGTTGTTGTTTCTGTCTTGGTTGTTGTCATGGCAGTTTTTTTGCTTTATTGTTGTTATTTTCCGTTTTCGTCGTAACAGTTTTTGTTCTTGTTGTTGTTGTTTTTTTCATTTCTGCTGCAGTTCTTTTGTGGTTAACACAGTGCACCACAAAAAGGAAGCGACATTGACACGCTTAACTTGCAACGCTGACAAAAAGGGCAGACATCTTGACACAGGACGTTGCATATTTCACATGCCACACAACACAATACACATACTTTTCAAAAGGCGGGAGAGGAGAGAGCGGTCGCCGATGCATGGCATCGGCAAAAGTGAAGGAGTAGAGCACATAGCAAATCACAAAAAGAGAGAATGATGCATCGAATTTGTAATCAAAGTGATGCAACGCACTGAAATGTTCGAATTTATTAAGCCAAAATGACGCCAAGACGCAGGCATTTGCGAGCGTCGCCTTCATTTCCCCTGCTTCTTACTCACCGTAGGCCGATATGTGGCCCTTAAAGTACAAATAAGCTTAAGTTAGGTCCAGTAATGCTGTGGCAGGTCTTAAACAACAAGAGATAAAGGTGCGCAGGCGCTCACCCGCACAAAGAAATAAAATACTCCACTTACAAAATATCTGTGAGTATACTCCGACTACTTTTAGTACCACTACCCTTCGAGAGAACACTGATATACGCATTAAGATTCCCAATTCAACCAACGATTCGCTTTCAACATGGTACGCACCTAAACAGATACAAACATACATAAGTTGTACCGAAAAACCGCGTACCCGAACGTCCAGTCGTCTGCGCAATCGCCACAGTGAAGACACCAAATGATGGATCACCGTAGATAAGCGCTTTTTTCGCGCAAAGCGTATCTTGAGCGTACATAATCGCATCAGTCAGTTTTGCGATGCGTTAAGTTGCAATATAGGTATGCTTTGACAACAACAAAAACAATAACAACAACAAGAAGGAGAAGGAGACGCGCACATAAAAAGACAATCAGCGCGCGCGCAGACAAAGCCAAGCAGCGGCGAATTGAATTAAGCGCAGTGGAGAAAGGATATGTGGCAAGCATGCATGCGGCTGACATTCGATGTGAGCAGGCGGACAGCTAGTAAGTTGTGGGTTGTGCGCGTCTGTTGCAAACAGCCATGCGCTTTCAAATGCGTATATGCAAATGTGTGTAGGTATGTAAACGCTTGGACTTAGCGAGGCAGCCAGTCTCCCACCTGTTGCACGGGCACTTTGTGTCGCCATCGTTTGTCCGCTGCTTGGCTGGCCTAACGGCTTGATGGTCTGTCTGTCTGCCCATTTGAATTTAACGCGCACGTCATCATCATCATCAGCGGCAGCCCAACTAGCTGGCTAATGCCTTGCAACAGCATGCGTACGCTTGCGACAAGCTTGAATGCTGCACTCACTGTCGTATGACGGCTGCCATTTGCTGGCTGGTTTGTCCATTTGGTCGGTGACTGCTGCTTGCCACATGCAAGAATGGCATTAAGCAGCGCTGCAGGCATTTGGCATTCTTCGCACAAATGCGGCGTACAACGCAGCTGCGGCGTATTTAACTACTAATCGCCTGAATTTTAATCAGCCGTGGGTGCCGACGAAAGACTGCCACGCCAACGCCACCGCTAGAGCGGCATTAGTTGCCGCAAATGGTCGTTGCATGGGTTGTAGCTGGAGGCTGGTCGCATGTGAAAATTGAATTTTCCATATGAGCGCGTAGCAGTCGCATGTTGCACGCGTAATACGTGGCGCTGTGGCAGCACTGGCTAACCAACCAGCTGTGTCGTGGTAAGTTAATTGTGGTTATTGTAAACAAAATATTGCAAATTTAATTTTTGCAATTTTTTTTATTCAAGCCACAAATTTGTTGCATGCCACAAAATTTGTATAATATTTTTTTAAATTGCGCTCCTGTTATAATAAAGAAAATATTGCAAATTTAATTTTTGCGATTTTTTTTATTCGAGGCACAAATTTGTTGCATGCCACAAAATTTTTATAATATTTTTTTAAATTGCGTCCCTGTTATAATAAAGAAAATATTGCAAATTTAATTTTTGCGATTTTTTTTTATTCGAGCCACAAATTTGTTGCATGCCACAAAGTTTTTTCAACTTTTTTTCTTCTAAAAATTACGCCACAGCTAATGTGGCAGCTACGCATTAATTCGTACGGGATCATTTTGAAAGCCATTGTTGTTGTTGTTTTTGCTATTTCTGCGATTTTATGACACCTCCATCAGCAATTGTTGCCTTCTGACTTTCTTAAGTGTTTTGGTGGCTACGTTTTGATTGTTTTTGTTTTTGTGGTCAATTGCTGACTTTTTGGGCTTACACTCGGCATTCAACACGCTCGAGCTGCCATACGAAGTCATTTCGCTGTTGCTTAACGCATAAAAACCATAACGAAAATTTAAATGATTTCCTTCCAAATCTGCTGCTGCAAGTGTGGCAACTGCTTGCTGTTGCATATTACTGTTGACGCTGTCTGTCATTTTCAGCACCGCCTATGCTATGTCATTGCTGTTGACGTTGTTCCTACACTTTTCGCACACACTGTTGATTTCTGCCGTGTTGTTGTGAAGTGCTGCCAGACAGCGAGCTCCAAGTGCTCAACGGGTTCCAAAAAAATTTCAATTAAATTTCATAGCTAATCGATTCTTATATGCCCATAAATAGCAACAACAATAATACCAACAACAACAACAGAAACAAGCGAGCTTAATAACAGCAGCACAGGTAATTATACGACATAACAACAATGCGAAATGCAACAACGACTTAGCGCACCACAGCAGTGAATAATGAAAATGTGGTAGAAATAGAATCAGCACTCGGCCTCGCGCGGCCTACGAAGCTAATGCGCAATGCCGAGCCTAGCAGACGGACAACAGCCAGGCGGTCGCTTAGTTAAACAGACAGTGAATTCGTCAAGATCGCACCTCCTGGCTGCCTTGTTGTTTGACAAGAGGCGTGGTGGGTCAATGTGTGTACATACATGTGTGTGTGTGTGTGTAAGAAACCACTCAAAGGAAACAAATTGAAAATTCCTGACTTTTCGGGGACCTCGTGGAGACCCCACAATGTGACCTTTATTTTGCTGCACTTTTTTGTTCTTGTTGTTTCTATACATGTATGTATATATATGTGCGCATAATGCGGGTAGAATGCAGTGCAACCGACGTAGCAGTCTAAAGAGTGCGGGCAAGCTGGTGAAAAACACTTGAAAGTGTAGACTTTACGAGCCTGTAAAAGGTGTGAAGGTGGTTTTTAATTACACTGCCACACGGTTTAACAGCACGCTGTGGCACACACTGCCAAACGGAGTGCGGAGGCTAAGAAGCTGGGATTGTGGGGCTGGCAAGAAACTCTAAAATCAGGAAAATATTAAAACTAAAGTTTAAGCATAAAGAAATTATAATAATTAAAATTTAATTTAGAAGCAAAATTAAATTTAGTTTTCAAATTACAAAAGTAATTAGAAGTGGACCAAAATAAATAAAATTAAAACTGAGAAAAAATTTAATTAATTTAGAAAAATTAAAACAATTTATTTTATTTAAATTAAAAAATCTTAATTATATTAAATTAAAACGAAATCGGGTAATTAATTATAATTAAAGGTAAAATTAAAATTAAGAAAAAAATTGAAGTTGGAATTTAAGGTTCAAATTAAAATTGAACTGAAATATTGATTAAAATCAAAATTAAATTGAAACGTGGCTTAAGTAAAAAATTAAATTGCAAAAAAATATTAAAATTAAATCATTAAGATTGGAAGTAAAATTGATTAAAAGGCTTAAAAAAAGGTAAATTTTACTAATTAAAAAATTAGATTCAATTTAATTTAAAATAAAATTTACGACTATTGTCGAATAAAATAAAAAAAATTATAACTAATACTAAAATTAAACTTTTAAATAAAATTTAAAATTAAAATCAAAAATTAAATTAAATTTAAAAGTACAGTCCAATTTGAAATTAAATTGCAATTAAAACCAAATTAAATCAAAACTAAACCTGAAATTAAGAAATTAATTTTAAATAAAATTAATACTAAATTAAACTTAAAGCTAAAACTAAATCTATAACAAACTGAAAATTAAAATTAAAATTGCCAAAAAATATGAAAATTAAAATTTACATTAAAATCGAAAGTAAAATTACCTTTAATGCTTCAAGTAAAAAACAAAAATTAATTAAATTAAATAAACAAAATAAAAACAAATACAAATTAACATTAAGCTTAATATAAAACAAAGCAATTAATTCTAAAAATTTAATTTTAAATCAAAAAAATTAAAAAACATAAAACATTAATAAAATTAGCAGTAGTTTAAAATCAAATAATATAATTAAAACCAAATTAAAATAAATATAAAATTAGTATGAAAATTAAAGAAATTAAATTCAACTTGTAATAAAAAAACAAAAAATAAAATAAAAAGAAATAAAAAATTAACATTAAACTTAATTTAAAACAAGAAAAAACGTTAACTTCGGTTGCACCGAAGCTAAATACCCTTCACAGGTGCATTTCTGTTAGTAACTATGTGTTCAGTTTGTATGGCAGCTATATGCTATAGTGGTCCGATATCGGCCGTTCCGAGAAATGAGCAGCTTCTTGAAGAGAAAATGACGTTTGCAAAATTTTAAAACGATATCTTAAAAACTGAGAGACTAGTTCGTATATATACAGACAGACGGACAGACAGACAGACGGACATGGCTAAATCGACTCAGCTCGACATACTGATCATTTATATATGTACTTTAAAGGGTCTCCGACGATTCCTTCTGGGTGTTACAAACTTCGTGACAAACTTAATATACCCTGTTCAGGGTATAAAAAATACTAATATTAAAAATTAAAATTATAATTAAGATTAAAGATAAAATAAAATCTAAAATAAAAAATAATAAATAACGTGTGCTCTTCCGATCTGTAAAATTAACATTACACTTCATTTTAAATAAAAAAATTAATGTTCGAATTAAATTTATAATTAAAATTTAAATTAAGTTAAAAGTAAATTAAAACTATAATTAAATTGAAAAAATTTGTCTTAAAATTAATAAAAAAAACTTAAGAGGAAATTAAGATTTTTAATTATAAAAATTAATAATTTTTCAAAAATTTAACTAAATTAAGTCAATAAAATAAATTCAAATAAATGTTGTAAATATAATTTAAATTGAAAAAATTTGATTAAGACACAATTAAGATACCGTTATCATTTCGTATTATGATCATTATCATTATAAATAGTTTGCCAGGTTTTTAGTACAACAGTTAACACAATATTACAGTATGTGAGTTCTCAACTCACTCAAAAAATTCCTACAAACCACATTCTGTCACACACACACACACTCAGCCATGTAAACAAACTCGTACCCAACGAAGTGCACGAAATCAAGTCGAAGTCACACAGAGCAAATTGTGGCAATAGTAAGTAAATTTTGTAGCTTCCCAGCAAGCTGCCACATCACTCCAACGCCAAAACTACGAAGGAAGCAAATATGTGGCAAATGTGCATGAAATGAGCATTTAAGTGCTCCCATTAAACAAACGCTCAGCCACAAATGCTGACCAGTCAACACCAGAGTGCACTCAAGCGATTGGCTGAATGACCAACAGAATGTCGGTCGACTCTAAGCAAGTGCCAGCCAGACCAAAGACAAAGCTGGCATGAAGGAAATGCACATACATGCACGAACAAATATATTTGTATGACGGCCGGCAGCAACATTTCATTTGAATATCGATAAGCTGTCACATATTTCGTTGCTGGTATGCACAGATATGTATATTTAAATATATTTTCATGTAATATTAAGTTTTCCTCTGCTTTTTGTGCTGTGCCACACACCTAGCGCCGTGCTACAATATTTGTTGTGCTGCTTCTTAGCGGTGGCACCTGATTGTGTGTACACTCGACTGGCGCCAACGTATGTTTAACGACTTTTTTTTTCTCTTATGATTTGTGGCACGCATGACTGATACAGTTGGCGGCTGACGCTTTCGCTGGCAATCGATTGTTATCATTAGAGAAATCAAATACCGTTCGTAACTGGTAAACACAACAAGGGAAGTAGTGGAGGAGGCGTGCTGGGAAAAATCAGAGAGTGTTTGTTAAAAGACCTACAAATGTGAAGAAACAAAGATGTATGAACATAAAATTTGGCGGTCATAAAACTGTACACTGATTGCTGCCGCCAATGCGACTTAGTTTTATGGAAGCCATCTGACACTATTTAATGACGCGCAGCACTCTGCTCACTTACCAACTTCTCCCTGACTCATTCGCTATAATAATATCTCCGCGCTTTACGCCGATCGCCACAAAGCACTTAATTGCGCATGCGCACTTTTCATAGATACTCACTTAAACAACGCAAACAAATAATCATCTTTTCAACACCTCATTTGTTGCAAGCGATTTGTGCGCGCTTTGTTGCATGCACGAGATATGTATAAGCAAAGCAAGAAAATTCACAGAAAATAAATTTGCAATACAAAACGGCGAATTAATTGAAACACCATTCAAGCGCATGTATGTACTATATATATACATACATATACCACGTACTCAGTCACTGGCTTGTGAAGCGCCAGTTACTCAAACATGCATCAAAATCGCTGGCAATAGTATGACTGCCACTGTTAAGCGCGCGCACTCGCATGCGCTAACGCGCACACTTGTGATAATTAATAAGTTTGCGCGCACACTCAGTGATACTAACTCAAGCAGCGCATGCGCGCGTTTTCAATTTAGTAGCAGCGCAAAATTTTTAATTGCAATGCGGCAAGTCATCTTGCGCGCCACTTAATTAATATAACAAATTTGTGTTGCATGTCTGTGGAGCATTTGATGCCGCGCGCCAGGCGGCTTTGCTCTGGCTTCGATGCTGCGGCTGTTTTGCTAGTTGTGTTTACGCTTTTGCCAGCGCTGCGCAGTAAATTATTTTCACAGCAATAAAAGTGAGTGAAGCGCATAATATATATATGTAAATATGTATGTATAAATTAACGATGACGCCTCACGTCTTATCTCATACTACGCTTTTAATGCATTTTCTTTAATTGTTTTCTGCGATGCGTTTATTATGCTTGCGCAAATGATTTTGCTCATTAACACCTCGGCGAACACTTTGAAATCAAATTTGAAATTCAACACCGCGTTTCGGCGCGCGATCAACGCGCACTGATAACGATCAACAAGTCAGGCAGCGCGACGCGCGCTCCGTCACTGCCACTGCAGAAGCCAGTCACAGCGATGCTTATCACGGCGCATCATTTGCAATGCAATTTGTGGTCGCATGCGCGCGTTGCTAAGTGATGGCACTCGCTGTGCGGCGCGGTGGCGCAGGCGAAGCGCATAAAAACGCCAAACAGGATATTGCATTAAACGACTAAGCCCCAAGGAAGCGCTGCGGCTCGAGGGAATGAATAGAGCAGCGGGCGAAACGCGAACGCGCTGGTTGCGTCCCAGTGATTTGATGCTTAAAGTGAAAAAACCCGTTTAATTATAGGCTAAAACCGCATTTCATTACTTTGCAAGCAAAAAGGCATACAAGAAAGTACAAGTACTTGCAACATAGACACATACTACGCCGTTCATTGCGTAGCGCCCACAACTACGCACTGGCAACTAAGTATATGCAACATTCTTCACAAAACCATCATCAGCATAAAATAGCAGCTGGACAGTGAAACAATAAACAGCGCGTCATCAACATGCATGTGCAACATGCAACAACAAGGCTTGCAGCATCAAAAATGTGCAGCGCAAAAGAAATAGAAAATTGCAGCATCTTATCGCAGCGCTAACGCGAAATTGTAGCTCTGTGTTGCTGCTGCTACCATGCACTTGTTGCTTGCCACACTTTGCGCATGTCTACGCGGACAGCGCATGCACGTCTCACACGGCATGTAAGTTATGTAAGTAAGTGAGCGCTGGCAACATGTCTGCCGGCAGCAAGCACTTTTTCATCAAGACATTTAGACAAGTAGACACTGACGCGGCTACCACATGCGCCCGGTTGACCGGTTGGCAAGCTGACTGGCCGGATGGCTGACCGTGTACTTAGACTAGCTGCCTGTTTTTTCAATGTGCAACTGCTGCTGGCCAGTTTGCAGACAGTTAATGTTGTTTGGTATGCTTCTGGGATGCTAAAAAACGCAATTGGGCGTAGACGCAGACACCCATCCACCCACTGCTGGCTGCGCGGGTTGAAGCGCTGCTATGTTTGGGTCCTCTGGAATTAAAGAAATATACTATATGTATATATAATGCAGAAATGTTGAAAGGAGAGAGCGCAGCGTACATAAAAGGGCTGATGTGGCATTAGTTTAAGTTCAAGTGAGTTGTAAGACTAGCCTGAGCGGCTTTCGGAATGAATTTCAATAGAAAATTCTTAAATTTTTTCGATAATTTCTTGCTTCAACTATGAAAAAATATTATCATTTACTTCATTTTCTAACTTCTAGAACGCAGCTGGCGTCTAGTTATCGCAAAAAAACGTTTCTGCAACCACCTAGTGCCTAATTTTGCGGAAATTTTTCAGTTTTCAGTAACAAAATAGCATGTTGCAAGTACAAAAGTATGTTTTAACTGTATTTTCGCTTATATAAGATTGTAGAATCTTCGCTACACTTTCCATACCAATTTTCATTAAATTTTATTTGCGTTCAAAGTTGGTAAAATCGTACTTTTGCGCTTAGCAGCTTCGTGCCACATCTGAGAAATTGAAGAATATTACAAGAAAAGTAGCACAAAACAACCAAATTAACTGCACAATCACTCAATGACTAACAGATGCTGCCTCCCGAACGCGCCACAGACATTTCGCCCTTCAATCGCCCCCTAAACACCACAAAGCTTACTAAACCTTTAGCACAAGATATAGCAGCCTTAACTATAACTAGTAAAACAGCAACAATAAGATATAATAAAAAAGAAGAACAACGCAGCAATGCCTACTCCAACGTCGGACAGTAGCAACGCGCCGCCACAGATGCTTGCAGCAATAATGATAACTCAAAGGCAAACGAGCGCACAGCAGCAGCTCAAGCACAGACAAGATGAAGGCAACGCGGAGCGCAGTTGGGGCATTAATAATTATCGCCAATTGCTACAGGAAAAACGAACGCCACGAAAGTGTAGTAGGCAGGTGCAACGGCAAGCCAACAGCAAAAGCAGCAGCAGCAGTTGGGGCCACAGCAACTAAGTGGCAGCAGCAGCAGCAGCAGCAGCAGCAATGTGGCAGCAAAGTCATCACTTTGGCTACTTTATACATAATGCTGATGTTGCATTGCGTTTTGTGCTTTTTGCAAACATATTTCGTAGCATTTTAGCACCAACAGGCTTGAGTGCGCCAGAACAAAAGACTGTTGCAGCGAACTTGCCACGCTTGTATGCACACATTGGTGCACACAATTCATTAAGGCAAATAAACTAGTTGCCACTTACAACATTTTGCGCTTACAACTAGGTGCAATTGTTGTTGTTTTGTCTATTATTTGTTGTTGTTGTTGTTGTTGTTGCATTTGTGCTTATTATAATGACGCTGCTTAACACTAATTAGCTAAAAGGATAAGGTCGAGACCTGTTAAAAACCGAACGCATTACAAAAGTGTGCGTTGTGGATGCGGCATGCCACACAGCACACACCTTGCAGCAATAGCTGCTATGCAATGGTAGAATGGAGCAGCAAAACGTTGATGAGCCATAATTGCCAGCACGCAGTGCGCTGCAGCAATGCTGCGTGGGGTGTTTCCGGCTACTGCTGCGTGCAACAGCCAGGCGTTGCAAACAACGTTCTGCCTGTAAAAATGCTCATGCTCTGAACAAATGTTGCATATACTTGCACACACGTGAGCACATATTTAGTTTACTGTCTTGTTTAAATGCAGCGAGCAAACTATGGGTGTCGTTGGCGCTGGTCATCAGCAAAGCCGCGCCTGCTTTTAATGTGGCAGCTATTATGAGTTAGCTGCCTGTACAGTGTAGAGCTTTTGTAAACAAGCATAAATATTTATTACTGAATCTGGTTAAGTTTAATTAGTGCTAAAGTGTTAATTTCGGTAGTGGCGCAAAGCGTGCTGGCTGTGGCATGGATGCCAGCTGTTGGTGCAAACAGCCTAATAAACTGTTGCAAGCACATGGCAGTGCAAATACAAAAGTAACAAGCACAACTGCTGCACTTAGAACAGCTGCAGCGGTTGTAAAATTAATTAAATTATAGTAAGAGGCAAGGCAGTGGTGCAAAATGTGTGGCACAAACGTATGCAGCATGCGCCAGTCACGGCTGTGAAGAACTGCATTGTCGTTGTTTACTGATAAGTTATGTATTTATTGTTATATTTAGCGCTGATGGTTGTGTCTGCGATTACACGCAACAATGTTGCCATATTTACTCAATTTTACTTAACTAAAAGATGAATATTGACCGCATTAAGTTTATACATATGTATGTGTGTACAAAATTTTCAACATTTTGTTTCAGTTCGTAAAAAGTCGAAATTTTTATTCACTAAAATTTAAATTCGGGATCGGTCCCGATGTTTCGGGATCGCATTCAGCATATACATATGTATACACAATTTGTACAAATATGTTTTTGCACGCAAAATGTAGCTATGAAAATGTTAAGTCGGGATTGGTCCCGAAGTTTCGGGATTGCATTTAGAATATATATTTTTTTATACACAAAAATTCGCTATTTAAAGTACATATGAAAATTGTAAGTCGAGATTGATCCCGATATTTCGGGTTTGCATGCAGCATGTATACAGAATTTACCTAAAACATTTTTTGCACGCAAAATTTCGTTATTTAAAGTTACTATGAAAATTTGAATTCGGGATTGGTCCCAAAATTTCGGGATCGCAATTAAAAAGTAAAAAATCGTATTTATAATATAGTCATAGCTATTGGATTTCAGTATTAAGTATTTTAGACATATTTAAACGTTATTTTATAAGCGTTTTTGTTTTATAACAAATAACCCATAGCAAAATGTGGCAACTTTTTTTAATTAAAACAGCTATAAACTGCATAGCAGCAATATTTTTTTACAGAAGTTTGGCAGACTATGTATATAAGTGATAAAAACGCGAAAATGATAGCTCGGGACCGATCCCGAAAAATCGGAATTTTCACAAAACATGTCCAAAACGTGTCCTTATCACAGATATACCTCTAATCTCACATAAAATCTTATTATCAGATTAATAATTCTGGCAATAATTTCTTTTTTAGATTCTAATCTTTGCTTAGTAATAATAGCTGGCTTCATTTCTTACCATAGGCATGTTAAAGCAATACATATTTAAGACAAATGCACCTTCCGCTAATACCTGCCATAAACTAATTTGCTCGACTTTAAACACTTTAAGCGCTTGGCAATGAACTGGCCTACAAAGCTAGCAAACCACTCCCCTTAGAACTTGCAGTTCTACATAAATCAGCATACTTAAGCGAACCCCATCAAACACACACACACCCGGCAAAGCACGAAGCGCTCCGCAAACTGTCACGCAACACCCCCACATTGCTGGGGCATCCACTGTTGCCGCATACGCATTTGCATTTAATGCATTGTTGTCGCACTTCCTGCCACCGCAGTCCACAAACGAGGACGCGAAGCCAACAACTAGTGCAACTTAATACAGCGACAACAACAATGCAGTACGCATGCACGTTGACAACAAAGGCGCGCGGAAACACACCTGCAACACGCGCTCATAGTCGTTGCAACCAAAACGCGCCCCACTAACGGTCGTGCGGCGCTGCCGCAGCTAGTTAAGTGCGCTTTTATAAGCCGCCAACGACACCCGTAATTTCCGATTTTTCTTTTGCCGAATTGGCATAAAGTTTGCCACAGCAACACACACATACTTATGTACATATGGGCTGTCGTGCAATGGCTGTGGCAAGTTTGCTTTTTTCCAATGCAACTACTATGAGTTTGTGCGTGTATGTGAGTTGGTGTGCAAACATGCCGTGCGCAAAATATTCCTTAAATCGTGTTTAATGGCATGAAAACATTTCGCCGCAAGACGTTCGCAAGCGCTACAAAAACAACAAACACCTTGCACCACGCCACTATGTAAACTTCTTTGCTTGTGCTATGCTATGCCGTGCGCCGCTCTGCGTGTTCGCCGACTTTTTGCACGCACTGCAGTGAAATTGAAAAAGCACAGGCGGTTGGTGTGCCACATCACAGCAACATTGGCAGGTGGTGGGTGCGCTTGTTGCAAAAAGTTGTGCCAAAGCACAAACACTGGCAACAAAAACAACAGCAAGTAAAGCACATAAGTTTCAGAAAATCGCAGGAAAACTGTGACGTCAAGGTGTTGTGTAGAAAGTTAGCTGGTTGAGTTGTTTGTGGGAGTTTTTGTAGTCACTGTACGTGTTGGAGGTGAGTAATGGGTGATGGCGCTGTTTGAGTGCGTTGCGGTGAATAAGGGCGTAAGGAAAGTGAAGACGCAGCCAAAATACATTTTTAGTACATAATTATTTCTTATATCTACAAACTCGAGTTTATGAATGTTTTTGAGTTTAGTTAAACATTCGCTCAGAAAGACAGAGTTTATTCAATTATTGCTGTTGTATCTCTAGAACACAACTATAAACTCGTGTTTATTGCTTTTTTTGTGTTTAGAATAAACACTGCTAAGAAATTCTGAGTTTTAGAAAGTAATAATTCCTTTAGATAACACTGGGTTAGTGGATTTCGAGACACCACCCTCTTTTTCTTATAAATCCGAGTTGATTTGTGATAAACTCGAAGTTTACCCGAATAAATTTTTGTTTGAATAGTTTTGTCGAGTGTTTGGCGATGATTTTATAAATAGAGTGAATGTTGAGCATAAACTCGAGTTTATCTCACATTGGAGCTTAGCATTAAAGTTCAGTCATAAACTCGAAGTTTACCAGAATAAATTTTTGTTAGAATCGTTTTAGAAAACAAGTGTTTGGTGGTGATTTTAGAAATACTGTCGTTGTTTATTGCCCAAATTGGTGTTTAGCATTAAACTCCATAAGCAGTGAAAATACCGCAAAATAAATATTCGTTCGACTTGTTTCAAACCGCACTTATTGGAAATCTTTTGAGATACCACCAAATTTTTGCAATAAACTCGAGTTAACTTTGGTGTTTAGCATTAACACCACTCATGAACACTGAGTTAGTCATAGTATAATAAACAAACAATTTCGTTTTGGGTACATATTTTTCCTTGGTTTTGAGAGCGCATAATACTTTTCACTATAAACTCGAGTTTGATGACCTTATTAGTTTAAATTTTATTCCCAAACACGAAGTTAAACATACAAAAGTGTTCTTCCACAATTTTGGTGCATAATAAATACTAATAAAGTGATGCTAAAAACTCGAGTTTATTATCCAATTTGTACTTTGGCATAAACACCACTCATAAACACAGAGTTAAGCCTATAAGACATAATTTTCAACGCTTTGGTGTTCACAGAATGAGATGATCTTCAAAGACATAGCCTTTACAGAAATATCATATTAAAAAAAAATATCGTTTAAACTCGAGTTTATTGAACATTTTGGTGTTTAGCTTTAAACACTATGTAAATAGCATTACACACTTAAAAATTCAGTCTAATATACAGCAGTTCTAATTAGATTCAAATTATATTGGTAAACACAAATACTTAAACTCGAGTTTACGATGAACAGTGTGTTCAATAATAACGATGAAATTCGGTTATATTTTTGAAAAAAAATTTTGTTGTTCTTTAGTAGCACCTTTCTATTGCAAAAATGCGCTTTACCCGAAGCAGCACGAGCTTAGCCGATTGTTAAGCTTACTACTTTACTGCGCACAACTTCAACTTTTCGCATGCGGCACATAAATACACGCCACTACCGAGTGTAATGACGCAATCGTGCGGCAAGCAGTGGCACTGACTTGCCACCACCCCTCTCCACCTCAGTGCGGGCGGCTACAGAGTAAAATGCGGCACATACCTCAACACGTCACGCCATGCTAAAAACAGTATATAATAAAAGTACATACGCACGCACATATGTATGTACGTAAAGTTCGCCAGTCACTTGTTGGCCGCTGTGGCAGGAAAATGTTGATTTTCAGGATTATTTTGCAGGCGATTAAGCGGCTGAACATTGATTGCGCCACAGACGTGTAGAGTGTAAAATTATTTGTAGATGTCTTTGGCGATTACAAGAAAAGGAGGCGCGCGCACACACGCACACATAAATATGTGTTAGTGCAACAGAACTTACCAAGCAATTGAATTGCAACACGCACAGAGGGAAAGCAAGTTTCAATTGTTCCTTAGAGATTATTGCAAGCAGGCGTAGAGTGTTCTTCCAGCGAGCTAGTGGGTGTGTGGAAGTATGAGGGCAAATACGTACCTGCAATTGAAGAAGAGAAGTGGAATATATTAATAAAATTTTTTTTTACATATTGCAAGAAAGAGGTGGAAAGGCATGTAGCACAATTTACTTTTTATATATTAATTTTTTATGATAAAATATATTTACAAAATATATATAAACGTAAATATAAAAAATATGTTTTTTTGCGGAATGTTGCACGCTGTGACTGTGTGCCACCGTGCATGTGGTAATTATTTATTAATCGCCAGACCAAGTAACAGCCACTTTTGTGAACGCCAAACGGTTTCGACGTCTCTCAAATCCTATAAAGCGTGCCTCAGCAAGTGCAACAACGTGTGGCAGGTGCTACAGAACAATGCGGCGAGTAATTGCCGACTTTTTAGATTGTTTTTTAAATATATATATTTAGTATATAGAATATAAATATATTTTCAATTAAAAACAACAACAACTATTGTTTTGCAGCAAAAGTGGCGCTTAAATGTCGTTGGGGTCACTTGCCACCGCTAACGTGGCTGAAATAATTTTCGCCTATGATTTATGTTTGCTTTACGCGCCACAAGTTGTTTTGTAGAATTTTCCATTTGAGTTTCACAAAATAATTGCCGCTAAAATTGCAGCTGTACTAGTATAAGAATATATGTATATTCTCTACTTATACATATAATATTTATATATGCATATAGTAATATCACATTTAGTTGTTGTTGCTGCTTTGTGTACACTTTTTTGCGAAAGGCTTCGACTTCGGCTACGCTTTGCTTTTTGTTTCGCCTTTGCGCGGGTCAAGGATTAAAAATGTTGCGATAATTTAAATAATTTGCACCGATTTTGCCGCCGTCGCCGCCATCGCCGCTACTTTTTTCCGCAACACTCGCATTAACCTTTGCCGCTGACTAACACATTTAATTGCTGACGATTATGAAATGGCTGTTTTTTGTTGTTGCAGCCTCATTTTCGAGGTCCGCCCGTCGCTTGTTATTAGTTAGCGTTTTTCTACTTCTTGCTTGCCTGCCTGTCTGCTTGCTTGCAGCTAATCTTGTTATTGTCGGCGTGTAATTACAATTGCAGCAATATTTTAATAGTTAGTTGAGAAGCTTTTTCCACAGAATTTACAGCGCCGAAATTCCACAGTAAATATTGCAATAATGAAGCAATTAAATATGAGGTGTTTCATAGCGGCTGGAATTTGCAGTGCGGGTGTTGCAACTGTGTGGAGTTGTGTTTTCTAGCAGAGTGAGGGTTGTGAGTTGGTTGGAAAATTTTATTTATGTTTATTATAAATTTATGCAGGAAAGTAATGTATAAAATATTGTATTTTTTTTTATCCGAAAATATATATAAAATAAAAAATCCAAAAAAATTTTACACAGCGGAAATTATTTTTTCAGGAGCTCAAAAAGTGGGTAGGATGGCAAAGTTAACCATTTTACGTTGCCCGTTAGCTCGAAACGTATCAAGCGTCAAGCACAAACTTGAAAACATTGCCTATATTTTATAAGACACTTAATGACCCGTTGGTTTTATAGAAATCACGTTATGATTTTATAAAAACCCACAGAAATCTCTAAATAATTTCATAGAAACCATCAGATCATTCGATGTTTTTTATAGTTTTTGTATAAGTTAAGCGATTTCATAACCGCAATTCGATGAATTAATGAATTCGCGCGAATTTCAAAGAAATCACTAAACGAGTTTCCGGATTTTATTTGAACTTTTTGTACACTTTACCATTTCATAGAAATGGATGTTTTTATACAATGTCATGGATTTTACCCATTTAATCGAAATTAATCGATATTTTCATATTTGGAAATCAGTGACTTTTTCGTTTCATAGAAATCACCAAATGACTTCCTGAAACTTACTTGAGTTTTTGATAAATCAGTGGAAATCGCGTGATAAATAAAAGAATTTCATAAAAATTACTCAATATTTTTGGAAAAATCACCAGATAATTCGACAATTTTATAGAATAGACGCAATTATTGGATGTTCACATATATAACATTAAGTGGTTTTGATATTTCATAGAAATCACTAAATGATTTAGTTGAACTTAATCGATTATTTGATAATTTCATAGAAATAATTTGATACTTTTATAGCAATCACTCAATAATTCCATCATTTCTTACTACCGGTCGTTCATCGTAATTTCTACTTACGATCGTTTAATAATAATCCCTAATGATTTCAAAAAAACCACGTCATTTTCTTATAGAAATCACTCGATAATTTTATCATTTCTTACAAATTAATCCAGAATTTCTTAAAAAATCAGTCAGTAAATAGATGATTTCATAGAATTCACGAAATTATTCGATGTTTCCATATATATCAATAAGTGATTTTGATATTTCATAGAAATCTCTAGATGAAATAGTTGAAGTTAATCGATTATTTGATAATTTTATGAAAACAACTTGAAGAATACATAGAAATCATTCGAAATTTTTGCCATTTCTAACATATCACTCTAAAATTCATTAAAAAATCACTCAGTAAATCGCTGATTGCAAAGATTTCACACGGTATTCGGTACTTTCAAGTACACCAATCAGTGATTTCATGGTAATCGCTAGATGAATTACCTTAAGCTAATCGATTATTTGATAATTTAATGAAAATAATTTGAAGATTTCTTATAAACAACTTGATTATTTTTTGTAGAAATCACGAAATAATTTCATGATTTCACACAAATCACTCTAAAATTTCTTTGATAATCACTTGATATTGATGATTTCATAGAAATCGAACTAGTTACTCTAGCAAGGAAATCGCTTGATGATTTCATATAAATCACTCTTAAGTGAGATTACTCCCTCAAATAACTTGATAAAATCATTCAAGCCAGTGGGTGTCATTCATTAATTTAATAGCAACCTCTCGAGGAGTTCAAAAAAAACACTCGAAGTTTCGATAATTTAGTAAAAATCATTCGTTTCTTTCATAGAAAAGTCTCGATCACACGACTCAATCATGAAAATCACTGTCATTAAAAAAAAAAAAAAAAAAATAAATTTACACCGTTCTAATAACTTCATTTAGTAGTAGTGTCACTATTTAGGAAACCGACTATTTTGAAGTGATTTATATTATATTAATTATAATTAAAACACATTTAAAAAATTTCACTCATACAAAAACTTCTCTTTTGTTGTTGTCTTGATAAAACTTTAAAATAAGAGTAATAACATAATAATTAATTTTCCTTTCAATATTATTTTAAAATTACTATTGTATATTATATATTTTTATTAATTTCTAAATTAAAATTAAAATTTTTTTTCCAGTATTATTTTTTTAATTAATTTAATTTTTTTAGTTTTAATAAATTTTAATAAATTTTAATTTATTTTAATTATTTAATTTTAATTAATTTATTTTAAAATTTATTAAAAAAATTTAATATTATTATTTATTATATGTATAGTGTTACTAATTTAAAAAAAAATTTAATTATTTATTAATTATTTTTTCATTTTTTTTTAATTTTAATTAATTTAAAAATGATTTTAAAAATTTAGAATTTCCATAAGTTTTTTTAATTTTTATTAATTATATTAATTAGTTATATTACTTAATTTTAATTTAAAAATAATGGAAGTTTAATTTAAAAGTAATTAAAATTATTTTAATTTATTAAGAAAAAGATTTTTATATAAAAAAAATTAAATTAGATTTTAATAAATAGTTAGCTCCATTGTTTTGAATAAATCGTTTCAATTTCAAAGCACAGCGTAACGAAAAATTCCTAACTATTTGTTTTATTTTTTTCAATAATTACATTAATCATTTAAAGATCAATACGCATAAATAACAAATAAAATACGACTAACCGTTTTTGGCATTTTTGACAACCCCGCGACAACAAGCGCAACAAGCAGCGACATGGACAAAAGCGACTACGCGTGTGTTAGCAACAAAGTCGTAGACGAAATTCACATATTAACTCAATCGACAAGCAGACAGACAACAGCGGGCAGTTAGTCAAGCCGACTGCGTAAATTCAATGACCAAAAATGGCCAAAAACCGTTTATGACTCCATTTTCGGCTGCAGCACTGTTGGAATATATGTGTGTGTTTATGTATGGTTGTGCTGACAAAGCAACAATAACATTGCTGAGACACAATACAGTTGATAAAATATTGGAAAAAATGCTTTTCAATAACAAATTTTTGCCGCAGAAACTTTTCGGCAGCGCAGCGACCGTTGCCACTGCGGCTTGCTTGGCTATTGTTGCTGCTGCAAAGCACGCACCTGTTCAGTTGTTGCCACCAATACGATATGTGTATGTATGTCCCGCAGATAAGCAGCAATAGCAAGCATATAATAATGGCAACAACAATATATAGCAACAACAACAAATGACATTGCTTGCACACAAAGCGCGCGAGTGCGGCGACGTCGGTGGCTGCCGCTGACTGCTCAAGCCAACTATACTAAGCTTGCAAGTATTGATATATATTGTATGTATGTACATGTATCGATATGTGTGCGTGTGTATGTTTCATTGTTCAACTTTGTGTTGGCCAATTTGCATATAAATTCAACATTTCAACGAAATTCTCGTTCCAGCGTTTAACCCGCCTGAAGCTGAACGCTTGGATTTCGAGCTCATAAATTACAATATCTGTAAATTTGTTAGCCTATTAAAATTCCAGTGATTTAAGCCAAAACATATGTTAATTTTTCGAATTAAAATATCAAAAAATGCGAAGCACAAGAACATAAGCGAATGTAGTTTTAAAGAGTAGCGAGTTCGCAGCCTAAGTTAAGAGCTCTCTACCTCAGCGGCTGGCAGCAAAGGGCTTATAAAGTGCTCATTGCCACAAAAGCGTCTTGTCTGAGGTTAGTCAAAGCGTTGAAGCTGCATAATGGACACTTTGCACCCGAAACTGTTAAACAATGTCGATAAGGCAGCGGGCGTACTTTAAAGGCCGCCACCAAAGAAAAATATTTCATTGAAAATTATGCTGCGGCAGCCAAACGACATTCCATATGGAATTTATGATTAACGTTGTTAGTGTTGGATAGCATGCAACAACAAAAATAGCATACAAATTTAAATTGGCTGGTTATGTTGGTGTGTTGTTGTTGTTGGTAAGGTTTTTGTCGCTTGTTTTGTTGTTGTTTTTTTCTTGTTTTGCTGTTGTTATTGATTTTTAGTTTTTGTTGTTGTTGCTGTTTTTATTGTTGTTGCTGTTGTTTTTCTTGTTGTCATTGTTACGCCAGCTTGCCACTTGCTACACTTACAAGTCGTCTCCGCCTTCACTGCACTGCCACACATACCTATTATTATTATTGTTGTTGTTATCATTATAATTGCCATTTTTGTTGTATTGTTGTAGAATTTAATTGTTGTGCTCGTTATTATAATAAGCGTTTGTTTGTCG
This sequence comes from Bactrocera tryoni, assembly GCF_016617805.1. Lineage (NCBI taxonomy): Eukaryota > Metazoa > Arthropoda > Insecta > Diptera > Tephritidae > Bactrocera > Bactrocera tryoni. The sequence continues at coordinate 31,011,543 of NC_052503.1, read as the reverse complement.
CTAAGCAGCTTAGCGCGAAGTTGTCCACTTTGATAACTAACTAAGTATTGATTATTGTTTGTTGCAACAATGCGCACACTCACAGTCACGCACACTCACACACACATACACTCTTTTTTGTTTTCTTTTCCATTGTGCGACGGCTCGGCAGAATTTGTTTTCTTTTATTGCCGCTTTCAACTGCTTTTTACGGCTTTGTTTGGAAGCTAAGCTCGGCTCAGCGCTGCGTGCCGCCATTTCTTCTTTAGCTGCGGCACTTGTTGTTATTGTTTACCATGTTGCAAAGCGCTCAGCTTATTTTAATTTGTTTTCTGTTTATTTTTTTACGTTTGCTTAAGCTTCAATTTCGTTGCTTTAGTTTGTCAATATTGAAAATAAATAACGGCTTAATGCGAGTGTCATCGAAAAAAGAGTAGGAAAGTAAGTTCGAGCATTAGGGTGGGTCGTTTTGTTAGGGTGGATATTTTTTTTAATTGTAAAATTAAAAACAAAGCATCAGAGGAAGCAAAGTAATTCTCACAAGGGAGTTAAAAAGTAGTAGATAGTGCATTAGGGTGGAACACTTTGCATTAAGGTAAATTCCATAAAGCAACTAGTGCCGAAAAGTTGTATAAATAACTGTGAAAAACGGTGATTCTCCACAACTCTGTTATTCAAAAGTAAGATAGAGCACTAGGATTGATCTTAGTGAGATTTTAGATAAGCCATTAATGTTAAAAAATTGTAAAAACCATAGAAAAAATAAGGGATTTCCACAATTCCGCTATTAATAGCAATATAGACGATTAGGAAATCACTTTATTCCAACCGTTATTCAAATCAGTGGTTTTTATTAATTTTCACATAAAAAATATTAATTGCATTAGGGTGTGCCATTTAGGACAGTTCGTTTGGAATGGATTTATCCTTTGACTTTTTTTAGTTCAACCTTATATATTTTTTTGTATGTTGATATTTATTAAGAAAATAACTGTAAATTGTTGAAATACTAACTTTAGAAAATTTACAGTTAAACTTTAATTTTACGCAAGTTATACTGATTTTTTTATTATTATACATTTTTTGCTAAAAATATATAAAAAAAATTTTAACAAATATTGATTTTTATTTTTTTGTTAGGGTGGATCATTTTTATTTTTAATAAATAATTCAAATCAAAAAATATTTAAAGCAACATTTTTCGTTTAAAATAAATAAAGTTTTTAATTAAACAACTTTATACAACAACAACTATAATTAAAAATCTAAATTTCTCGCATAAAACTTTCAAATTAAAACTGTTTTTATTCATTTTTTATTAGGGTGGTTCCTTTTTAAGAAAATCTTTTAAATTTGAAAATAATTAAATATTTAAATTTTTCGCATAAAATAAATAAAATTTCAAATTGATTTCATATATATTTTTTTATTAAGGTGATACATTTTTGTGTTCCAATATTGGAGAAATATTAAAAATCTGCAAACAATTATGTATACATATTTCTTCAATATTGAAAAAATATTAAAACCAATAAATCAAAAAATTTAAGTAATTAAATGTGCAAAACTCCAATATTTAAATACTTTCTCATGAAGTAAAAGCTTTGTCACAAAAAAACTGCCTGCAACACAGCTTTGTCACCTACAATGAGTCTCAAAAATGTTAATCCCACATTGAATGCCACAAATATGTTCATCTTCTCAAGCCATAATGCGCCCACTTTCAAAGCACAGCACTTTTTTTTGTAATCTCTTGTGTATTGGTGTTGTTGTTATTGTTGTTTTTGTATGTGACACATAAGTGTCAATCTCTGCGAGCTTAAATAAACATGTGTATTCGATGTTCGAAGTTGACAGCTGCACAAACGTCAAAGAAAGTACAAGAAGAAGAGGGATAGCAAAAAAAACATACATACAAAACATATATAGTACATCAAAGTTGCAACAGCATTGTTTGCGGTACTTTTTACTTAAGCTTTTCACGCTTCACAAACACTCGACATGCACTGCACCAACAACACAACTTCATTAAAGTATCCACATTTGCGGATAAATCATCCACACTGACCAAACAGCGTTACTCAGTTTTTCTCTGACACTTGCCACCTTCTACTCTCGCAATATCACCTCCATTAACGTGCCTTCGCTGATGCTGTGAAGTGTCAACTCTAATTGCCACAAGTCATTGGCTTTATTTACGTTTGCCACTTTCCACATTTCACACGCACACAAAATAACAACAACCATAAGGGTCTTAAAAGAAGTAAAGACTCTTCATGTATTGACTTCGATGCAACAAGTTGAGGCACTCAGCGTGCTTGCCTCTCAAACTCTTCAAATGTGTAGCAAAACACTGGAGTAAGGCTTTAAATTCTCGAGACAAATTACTGTCGCTTTATGTATTTCGCTTTTAAGATAGTCTCCCAGGGAGCACACTTCAGCTCGAAACACTCAGAGAAAACAAAAATAAGTGAAAAGTTGTTGCCAAACTTTATTTGCTATACAAATGCACTTCAATTAATTGAAGTTGGTATTATCCAATAGCAGACAGGTGTTAGCTGCCACACCCACCAAGGCAGCGCACTTGCTACAGCCAACAAAGGCACTTCATCAATGGCAGCCGTATGAATAACCATTTAAAGCAATTTTTTCGTTTAAATATTTTTTTAGTTTGTTGTTGTTGTTTTTACTTTTTTTGTTGATGTTATTTCTTACCATTTAAAGCGATATTTGCTTTTTTCTTACTTTTTAAGGTTTTGTTGTTGTAGTTGCAGTTTATTGTTGTTGTAGTTTTGTATTGTTGCTGTTGTTTTTATTTTTTTCTGGCTTGTTGATGCTTTTTTTAAATTTTTGTTGTTGTTTTTTATTTTTGCTGCTCTTCTGAATTTTTTTGTTGTTGTTTTTTTCAAAATTTTCGTTGTTGTTTTTTAATATTTCGTATTTTTTAGTTTTTGTTGTTTTTAATTTTTATTGTTGTTGTACTTTTCAGTTTTTTGTTGTACTTTTTTTAACTGTTGTTGTTGTTTTTTAATTTTTTATTGTTGTTGTACTTTTGAGTTCTGCTGTTGTTGTTATTTTTCACCATTTAACGCAATATATTTTTCTTTTTCTTAATTATTGTTACCTTCTTATTTTTTGTTGTTGTAATTTATTTTTGCTCAGTTTGTTGTTGTTTTTATTTTCACCGTTTATTTATGTATTTGCCTTTGCCGCTTCATATTGTTGTCGTCCGCTTGTGATGACTGCCGCTTTGTTTGTTGTTGCTATTTTTGTTGTTTCGCTTTTGTATTGACTCACAGCACAAATATTTAATTTCATCTTAACTCAATAAATACCAATAAAATTTCGGTTAATTTTTAAGTTAATACGCTTGTCCGGGCATTTGTTTTCTTTAGACGAACGCACACACTCATGCATACGTATAAGGCACCCAGTTGCCGGCGTGCCACCACCCGCACTCACCACTGTCGCCAAGTCGACACACTCACACACACACACATAAACATGTAAGTCAAGCATCTGTAAGCATCGTCGAAAAGTTGGCGTGAAGTGCTTGTGAACCGCTTGAAAGCTCGTGTGCGCTTGCGCATGCGCAACGAGTTTGCTGGACCGAGCGTGTTTAAATACACAAACAAATGTGCGCAGGCGGTCGGCTGCTTTGCTCCTCTAATGGATTTGTTAACAAGAAAATAGTTATGCGTCTCTTTTTTTTCTCTTTTTTCTGCTTTGTTTTAGAAACATGCAAGCTTATACAGTTATTGTTGTTGTTGTTTTGCTTTTATTTCTTATTTGCGGCCAATGCTGTGTTTGTGCATTGATTTTTATTTGATATTGTTTTTGTGTTTTTTTGTTAATTGTTTATGTGTGTGTTATTGCTCGTTGGCTTGTGGTTGTTGTTATTTCATTTATTTGTTTGACGATTTTTGTTGAAACGAAAACAAATACGAAATTACATAAATTAAGTGAATTTAGTGCTTGTTTAATGTGTTCGGTGTTGTTGTTATTGCTGATATTGTTGTTGTTTTCTATATGTATGCACGTTTTCTTCTCCTCTCCATGCCTTGACATCGTATGCGGGGTTGCTTTGCTTTTTTAAACGATTCTCTGTTCATACTGCTCTCATAAGTTGTACTATTGTTGTTATTGCTTTTATAGTGTGCTTATTGATGATTCGTTGCTGACGTGACAGGATTTATTTCTAAGTATTTGTTTAAATTTTTAAAACTTTTTTTATCAAAAACTATGTTTTTAGGAATTTAATGCATTGCAATTGTAATGATTTTTTTATTCAATTTATGTTAAGTTCTGTTGTGTTATGTTAAGTCAATTTATTTTGGATTATGTTACGTAACTTTTTTTATGTTAAGATATTTTATGTTATGTTATGGTATATTTTGTTATGCTATGTTAAGTTATGTTATGTTGTGTTACGTAAAGTAATTCCGATGGATTTTATTAGGTTATTTTATGTAATTCTGAAGATTTTATATTCAATTTATGCAATCTTAAGTATTTTATAAGATATGTTAAGTTACGTTATGTTATGTTATTTAATGTCATTTTGACTAATTTTTTATCTATTTATGTTATCTTAAGTTCTGTTGTGTGACGTTAAGTTGTATTAAGTTTCTGTTATGCTATGTTAAGTTACGTGATGTTAGGTTATGTAATTCTGATAATTGTTTATTCAATTTATGTTATGTTAAGTTACATACATATGTTACGTTAAGTTATATTATGTCGGGTTATGTTACGTTTTGGTTTATTTTAAGGTATTATGCTATGTTTCATATTATGATCTGTTATATTATATAATGTTATGCTATGTTATGTTATGTTAAGTTCCATTGTGTTAAGTTATTGCTATTTTTCGCACGATTGGTGCAAAACCGCAAAAGCCGTGTGCAAAACGGTAGATCGGAAGTACACAAAGTTCCTATTGACAAAATCGAGCTGACAGATCGAGAAGACTGCAGGAAATGTCTAGAACAAAGCACCAGATAAAAATGGAGCATCTCTTGTACACTTGTCCCGCATTGGCAAGACAACGTTGTAAGCACCTGGAATCCCTACGATATGATAGACTGGAAGAGGTATCGATAGATAGAGACTGTTAAAATCCGCGCCAAGCGTAGTCATCCTAAAAGATAACTACTCTTCACGGACCTTTAACTGAACTCTAGCTGAAATCGCAGAGGACCAATACTGGTCTAAGCGTGGCTCATGGGCATACCAGGTTAACCCAATCTAATCCTATAGCTGATCCGGAAAATAGTTTCAGAGTTGTGAACGTATTTGAAAGAATCCTTTAACTTCATATAATCGGTAGATATCTCTTCCTCCTAATCTAATTTCAAAAAATTTTTTAACACCATCATACAAAACACTAGCAAAAAGTGGCTCAAAGTAAGCACAACAACAAACTACGCAGAACAAATGATTTTTAAACAATGCAACAAATATTTTTTCATACAACAAAAACAAATTGCAGCAGCAAAAAGCAAAAAGGCAAACAAAACATACCAGAGTAGCAGAAAAAGTTGCACTTAACTTCGAAAAATCGAAAAACGAAAACTGAGGCAAACGCATAAGAATGCACGTTGCAAGTGCCGGACTTGCAGCAAGCCGTGACAGTAAGTATGAAAAAAGTGCAGCAACAAGAACAAAAAAATGGCAATGCCATAACAGAAGTGCCAAAATCACGAAGTCGCTGCAATGTGTCCCAGTGGAGGCAAACAATGCGCGTTGCATACCTGTCGTCGCTAAGCTTGTGGCACGTAGGGCAGCAAAAACCCGATAAATACACAAACACACCAAAGACGACGACGACGAAAAACAATAACAACGCGGACATTGACGTCGGTCAGGAATGACAACAGGAAAAGGGAAGCCTGTTGAGTGGCCCGAACTTATTTCCGATGCCAGTTTATAAAATCAAGCGAAAGGAGCGAGAGCGCACAACGACAACTGGGGCACACACGTTCGACAAATATATATAATATAAAAATACAAACATATGTACTTATGTAAGTATGTATGCAGCAACGTTTGCGCAAAGTTTGACAACAAGCGTCTCCATTTGGCTTAAGCGATTTTGAGGCAATTTTTCGTTGCTTGCCAGCGCTGAGTGCAACGTCTTGCACGAGAATTTTTATTATCCACTTTTTTCGATTTCTTCTCATTCACTTGACGCAAATGGCATTTCAGCAAGTAACATGCAACGCAACAAATAAGCTTGTATTTTTGAGTGAATTCCCCTTTTTTATTATTTTTGCTTATTCGAGGCAGCGCAAACGCCCTTACCCACTGACAGCTGGAAATTGAAATCGTTCCGCGCAACAGCACCGACAACAACAACACAAAAGGGTCTGCGCTGATCGTATTAACGAATTGACAAGGCTTGCAAAAATAAATCTAACACGTTGCCGCACAAAAAAGTAAGTCGGGAGCACAACGCGCGCGCCCAACAACAATAAAAATGCTAACATGCCTGACATTGCTTGTATGTATCGGTGTAGCGCTGTGTAATTGCCTGTTTGTGTGTGTGTATTTGCGCGCTGTTGTTGTGTCCGAGTAAATTGATACTTTGAAAGCTGTGCCTGGTTCCCACGTTTCAATTTGGCATTGCATATACGCCAAGCCGCTGACCACCGCCAACACCAGCACCGGCTTGCGCGCTCCGGTTCGCATGTCCGGTGTGTTACAGTGACATCGAACATATTCAGAATATGCGCCAACAACAAGAACAAATGGACTACAAAAAACATGCATACATACATACATATATGCGCGCTGGCGTATAGGCTGACGCTCGGCCGCAAGGGTTTGCGCTGACCACAAGCAGCCGCGTTATTCGCTGTACGTTGTAGCAATCGAACGAAGACGGATGACATGCTGCGGTTTATGCAACGCTAAAGGATCAAGTGATCGCCACGTACATGCCTATAAGCAGCGCTACTACAACAACAGCTATAACACGCTTAGTGTAATCAATGCGCTGATTACAAAAAAAAAATGAAATGAGCAGAGAGAAATAATAAAATAAAGATCGTTGAGGAATTTATGAGATTTTTTGTACGCCCACAAGTCGTGGGATCAACAACGCAGCTCACAACGACGATCATGCGTTCCCTTAACCCAAAGCGCATGCGCGTTCATGTGTATATGTGTGGTTGTAGCGCAGAACGCACTTTATTTTACAACAGCGCTTATCTTAAAATATTGAAATCAGCGCAACAAGCAGGCGATCACATTTCATGCGTGTACGATTGATCGCGCAGCGAAAGTAACGATCAGTTTTCCCCGTCGACAACACAACAGCTCCACGCGCATATAATTATATGTTAAATATGTACATATGTACGCTGTGCACTTGTTGCTGGTTCTCGAGCTCGGTTTCAAACGGCGCTTATACGCTCATTAATCCAGTTCCCAAGCCAAAGCGACAGACGAAGTCGTTAAGTTCGTTAAATTCATAGTCGCGACGTTATTTGAGTAACGTCAAACGTTGCCGATAAGTCATAATTCAAAAAAGTAGTAGATAAACGCGCATAAAAAATCCTGAAAAACACATGAGACGAAGACAAAAGGGAATGGAGAATAAAAACAAAAAAATAAAATTAAATAACAACAAGCAGACGAAATGAACTGGTATGTAAACGAGTCGCATGCAATGCCGCGCGTTTTGACGCGAACAACAAATGCACATTAAACTGAAAAAACACATATTTCAGGTAATAAAATCAAAACGACACAAAATAATCATCAGATGAAAGAATGAAATTTAAATAAAAGAGCAAAATAACGAAGTTGGCAATGAGATAGAACCCATATTAACCCAGCAGAAGAAGAATATATGGTTTGTCAGAAGGTGAGCGCGTTGAACAAGTTGAAAACGCAACTAAGTCGAGCGGGCTGTGAAATTCCGAACAAAATTGAAAGTCCCGATATTTCGGGATTGAAAAATATAATGCGGGATTTGAAATTACAAACACGTGAACAGGTCGCAAAATGCAATGCAGTGGAGCAGGCTATGGAAACCCGAAAAATTTTTAAAATCCCGAAATTTCAGAATTGAAAAATTTAGTTAGATATTGATGAACAAGTTGAAAAAAGCAATGCAGTGGAGCAGACTATGGAAACCCGAAAACAAATTTAAAAATCCCGAAATTTCGGGACTGCAAAATGTATTTAGATATTGATGAACAACTTGGAAAACGCAACGTAGCGCAGCAAGCTATGGAATCCCGAAATTTCGGGATTGCAAAAGTTTAATTGGATTTGAAATTATAATGTCAAAATGACATTTTCTATTCTTATTTTAATTTGTTTCCAACAAGTAACTGCTTATTAACTGAAAATAATAATATCAAGAGCTGAAATTTCGGGATCCCGAAATAAATCTACAACAACTCAACATTGCTATTAAAGCACAAAAAGCGCCGCAAACGCAGTATATCGAAGGAGGCAGACAAACGAATTTTATTTAGCTTTTAGCAGGGTGGCGAGCTGGGAATGCGCAAGGCGTAGAAACACCTGTCAAACCGGCCAGCCAAATGAGTGCGCACACCCGCGTTTCCAAGTAATACTGGAATGGAGCAGACGGCCGGCACACACAAGCAACGATGTCGTGCAGCAGAAAACACACACATACATGAAAAGACATACAGTTGTATGCGTGAATTGGAGACGGCGCGCTGCAGCCAAGCAACCGTTTGTCACTTTGTTGCGCTGATTGTGTTTATAACTCTTGGTTCGATGCAGACGGCAATAGCGCGCAATCCTATCAACTCACTTGCCATACAACAACAACAACTAAAGCAGCATGGCAATAACATTAGCGTTAACATATTGATAACAACAAAGACGAGGGCAATGAAAAAACAAAAAAGTTCAACAACAAAATCAGCATCTTTAATACCGCCGACGCCGCCAACGACAACGCCAACGATTGGTGCAGTGACAGCAATGGACAACGGCGCGCATCAGGCGTAGCACTGACAGCGCTGCACAAGCAAGAAATCAACGAAAAACAACAACTACGAATAACAGACAGCCAAATCAAAAAGTCACTAAAAGTACAACGAAAAAAGGAGAAATAAAACTGCGCACGAAGAAAAAAATAAAGCGGACGAGCAAGAAACAAGTTGAAGTTGCTGTAGCGCTGCAGCGGGTGGATGGATTGAAGCACGGCGCGCTGTGCAAGCGTTGGCCGCTGTGGTGGTGGCGCGCGCATTCGTGTTTGAAAGTGTGTGCCCGACACTACGCATGCGTGGTATGCCACTACTTGCCAGCGCAAAATGACAAGTGAGTTCGACGCGCATGAATGCGTCGCCGGGCGTTGGTTGGCGCGACGCGACGCAGCGAGTGGTAGGCGGTTAAAAACAACACGAACGACAGTTAAAAGTATTCGAAACACCAAAACAGCATTTTGTGGCAAGTATTTGACTGCGGCCATACACTTTTATGTCGACCACAATGCACTGACGCAGGTAATGCTAATGCGCGTTGCATGCAACAACCAACTTAAATGCCACAAACATGAATCGCTTGTAATCAATAGAAAATGCAGGCACATCGTAGAAGTTAAATCCGAAATAAAGACTTGTTTGTTTGTATTTAAGCCTTTAAGCTGCCACAATCAACGCGACATGTACACATGTGTGCATTTCAATTATTATTTAATAGCATTATTAGCTGCCATTGCTGCTGTCATTAGCTGCTGGTCACTTTTGTTGTTGTTGCTGTTATTATTTTCTGTAATGCTCGTAATTGTTATTTATTATTGCCGGCCTGTTTAAGCCGAACGCGCTTGCTGTAAACATGTGATTAGTGCACTGGCTGCCTGATGATGCAACAAAATTGTGACGTGCGCTGTTTCGTGCTGGAAAATCAATTAGAAGTGCAGCAGCCGGAAGTTTTGTTCAATAACTTGGATTTTTCTTGCATTTTATTGGGCTTATGTTTTACATTTGTTGGCGTCATTAGGCCATGTCGCTTTGATTCGATTAGCATGGTTGCTGTGTTGTTGTTGTCTCCGCTTTAATGTTGTTGAAAATGTTGCGGCATGACTTTTGGTAGCAGGGCGAGCGGGAAATTGGTGTCGGCTGAGAAAAATTTTCAATAACGGCTTAGAATTTTGGTGTCGAACAAGTGAAATAACCATAAAAAAAATCTCGAACTGAAACTATTTGTTGTTGTTGTGAGGTTTTAATATTATTAAATATATAAATTTTTAGTATTTCATAAAAAAAGTTGTATGCTTTTATTTAAGCATTTATATTTAAATTAATTATTTTAATTTTATTTAATTGATATAAAACTTAATTTTTAAATTTAATTTGGTGTAATTAATATAATTTTATTTAATCAATTAAATTTATTTTTTACTTAAAACAATCTAACTATTTTTTTAACACAGGTGTTGTTTTTTTGTAAAATTTTCAGCTTCAGCTTTAATTTTAAAATTATTTTATTTAAATTTTCTTTGCCAAATTAAATGAAAAAACATATATAATCTCAAAAAAATTACAAAAATTTAATTTAATTAATTTAATTTAATTATTTTAATTTATTTTTGTTGAAAATTTGTATTTTTAAATTTAATTATGTTTTATTAGTTTAATTTTACTTAATTAATTTAATTTTATTTATTTTTTAATTTAATTAATTATTATTTTTTAAACACACATGTTGTTTTTTATATTTTTCATCTTATAAATGATTTAATTATAAAATTAATTTATATAAATATTCTTTGTCAAATTAATTGTAAATTTATAATTATTCGCCAAAATATTACAATTTCCATTTTAAATTTAATTTATTATGATTAGTATCATTTTATTTATTTCATCTTATAACATAATTTAATTTAAAAATTAATTAATATATACTTTTTTAATCCAATTAATTAAAAAATTATTTTATTCACCCAAAACTAAAAACAAAATCTTTTTAAATTTAATTTTGTTTTATTGGTTTAATTTAATTTCGTTTTATAACAAGATTTAACTTTTAAATTAATTTAGATAAATTTTTTTAAGCAAATTAATTATAAAACATTACATTATTTACATAAATGTAAAAATTTTCCTTTTACATTTAATTTTGTTTAATTAATTTAATTAATGTAATTTATTTTTTAATTAAAACGATTAAAAAACTTTTTGAACACACTCGTGTTGTTTTTGTTAACATCTTATAAGAAGAAATATCTTATTAAATTTATTTTGATTTAATTAATTAATTTTATTTTGGTTAATTATTTTAATTTATTTCAAAATTAAAAACATTTTTTCGAACACCAATTAGTGTTTTTGTAAAACCTATAACTTATTTTAAAAAAGATTTAATTTCAAAATAAATTGATAAAAATATTTTCTTAAGCAAATTAATTTAAAAATTTATTTTTATTGTCCAAAAAATTTCAAAAATTCAAAAATTTATACATTTCAAGTTATTTAAACTTTTTTTAATTAAAATGAATTAAATTAGTAATATTATTATTATAGTATTTTTTTTAATTAGTAATTATTTTTTTAATTAATTTGATTTCAAAAAAAAATTGAAATAAATTTAAATTTCTAATTTTAATTTTTTCATTAGTTAATGCAGAAAAACATTTGAATCGCTCTTTTTGAAAATTTGATATTTTCATATAAAATTTTATATTAAACAATTTTTTAAAAACTCCATCTTAAGCTAATAAACTTAAAATATTTCTTTAATCAAATAAGTAACTTTATTTATAAATAAATATTAATTTTTTGTGAAATTTTTTAAATTTTTATTCAAATTTTTTTTTTCTCTCCTTTAAGAGCTTTTTTTATCAACCATTCAATAATATTCCCACCAAACTCGCTACTTACGCCGACAAATCGCCCTATTTAATGCCATATAACCAAAATGCAACAACAAAAAATAGCATTTAATTCACCGTTAACGCACTTCTACCGCACGCAGCAGCGCTTCGGCGAGACGCAAATTGCAGGCGGCAGCATTCTACCACTACACAACCAGTTGTAGTTGCTCCAGTGACTCCATTTGCGGCAACCATAATGTGGCCTGATAAAATGTCTAATTTAGAACATTTATTTACGAGCATTTATTGCCGCCGCCGCTGCGTGGCACATGTGGTGGCCGGCAGTGCACTTGCGCACAGTGGCACATTTGTCAAAACAGCGAGTCGACGGTGTGGCGGCCACACAGCTGCGCACATATGTATGAGCGAGTCGCGGCAGCAACAACAAGCGCAGGCACACATTATTAAAACGTGGCATGCGGCTGCTGTGTGGCATGACGGCGCGCCTAACACATCTGATTAGCATTTGATTTAGGCAAATTTGAATGTGCTGTTCGCATATTGCTGGTTTGTTGCGCAGCAGCGGCAATTTGTTGCACGCGTTGCATGCGCCGATACATGCTGATTGTTGCATACATATGTTATTGGTATTATTGGTGTATATGTGTGTGTGCGCGCGTGTGTGTTGCTTGGTTGCATGCGCCGCTTTGACGCTCAACTCGTCTTATTATCACACTTTGCACGACTTGTTGTTTGCGAGTTTTAATTTCATTTTTCTTATTATTATTGTTGCTGTTGTTGTTGTTTATTGGCTGCTCATGCACGCCACTTCATTTCGCATCGTAAATGCAATTAATTATTTTATTTGCAATTTCAAATTGAGTGTTAATACGACACACAGACATCTGCACGAACGGCTGAGCCGAGTCTGCTCGTTGCTGAACGAGTGGATTGTGGGTCGATTGCTGGATTATTGTGAGGAAAAAATCTTAATTTCACGAAGCTTTAGCTGCACTAGTACATTTGTTGCAGTTTCAAGAAAATCAAAATTACTTCAAAATATTTTTATTTCAAGTAACTTTTTAACCATTTTTTTTTTTGCAATAAAATGTTTTTTAAAAAGTTTCTTTTTAACAAAACATAAAACAAATACATGGAAAAAGCTAAATATTTATACACAGGGCAAAACCAAAAACAATCGAAAAATGTAAATTCAAGCTATTTATGAAAAAAAAAATTAAAATTTTATAAAAGAAATGAAATGAAAAATGTATTACAGTTAGAAAATATAACACAAAAAACAAAAAAAAGAAGTGGGAGAGCGTTTAGAATTAAAATCATTCAGATTCAAAAAATTAATAAAAAAAAAATATTTTCGAAAAATTAAATTAAAAAAAAATTTAAGGAATTTAGTATTTAAAAATTAATTAAAAATATAATTCTACGGAGTCTAGGATATTAGGTTGAATTAAAAAATATTTAAAGTTTTCTGAAAATATTTTGAAATTAAAATTTTTAATAGATAAAAAAAAAAAATATATATAATTTTGACAAAAAAATATTATTTTCGAACAATTAGTATTGCCAAAGTTAACTAAATTCACAACATTTAAGAAAAAACAACAGTCTGTGAATTAAGCTATTAATAAAATATTGTAATTTAATTAAAATACTCGAATTAATATTCTCAAATTATTTGTAATTCCATATATTTTCGAAAAAATAAGAACAAAAAGTGTTGATAAAAAGTTCTGATAACTGTTATACATACAAATATTTCGAAAACAATTTTTTTTAAAAAATTACAAAATTAAATATAAAATTAAAAATTACAAAAAAATTTAAATTTAATTAATAAATTCATTTTCGAAAACTTAGTATTGGAAAATTTAATTTAATTCAAAACATTTTTGAAAAACAACAATTTATGAATCAAATCATTATCAATTTAATCTAAATACTAATATTCGAATTCATATTCTCAAATTATATGTAATGCCATATTTTTTTGAAAACAAACAAAAATTCGAACTTTTTCTTTTTAATAATAAAAAATTTCGAAAACCCCATATTGCCATGTTGCATGTAATGCAACGCTTTTCCAAAAAAAAATAACAAAAAAAAATTCAAAAAAATTTCAACATTAAAAATTACAAAAAAAAATTCCATTATCGAAAAAAAAAATTCCATTATCGAAAAAAAAAATTAAAAAAATAAAAAAATAATAAAAGATAAAAAAATCTGAAAAACAACAATTTCTTAAAAAATTCCAAAAAAAATCGAAAAAATTTATAAATTAGATTTTTTTTTGTTTTAATTACAATTAAACTTTAATTATTAAAAAAATATCAAAAAGCTAATATTGTCATATTATATGTAATCCCAAAGCTTTTTCAAAAAAAAAGATAACAACAAAAAGATTTGAAAAAAAATTTGATAACTGTAATCTCTACATTTATGCTTATGTCCATAAAAAGAAAAATTATTAAAATATCCGAACTACAAATGGTCTTCGAAATGTTGCTGCTCTATAAAGATATATACGTACTTATCATGTATTATAATGTATTACATGTTTCACATACTTTACAAACAAAAATGAACTTCCCAGCAAAATTGTGAAATAGTTGCGGTGTCTATTGTGGTGTAATTACAAGTGCATTTTATTATCATTAGTGAGCTTTTGTTTTTGCTTTAGACCACTAAGCAAGCGACAGCAAAACCAAGCGCTGATAAAAATTTTCTTGTTTAAAAAATATTTCTCAGGCAAATTTTGAAATTTTGGTGGAAAAATTTTTAGAACAAAAACATATATTATTTATTTTTATCAATTTTATATATGTATATAGTAGAAATATAACATATATATACATATGTATGTATATATGATCAAATCGGAGAAGCCCTGCTGGTAAGAGATTTCAAAAACAATTTTTAGGTTCACAATATATTCACTAAAAATTTAATTATGAATCTATAAACATGTTCATATATATGTATTAATTTATATATTTATATATATGTATATATTCCCCCCGCCGCTCAAAAATTCATTCATACAAAGACGTGCTTCATCCACTAGCGTCAGGTGCCTGCCTTCCCGCTTTCATTGATTTCTCGAAGACAAGTGCGATTATGAGTGTTTATTTTCCATAGAGACATACACTGCTACATACACCCATATAGATGAGATAATCTATATACTCACTGACATAACGGGAATTTATAGCTTTATTTTTGTGTTACTACCAAAAGTATTTTTTACTTTTTTGCCTTAATAGTGCGCTCGCTCATTATTCTATTTCCTTTCATTTTATTTATGCTTATTTGTACTTAAGTGCTCCACATTTTTACAGTGTCAGTACGTTACAAAAACAACAAATGAACATAAAAATAACACAAACAACAAAAGCAATGCTTAATCGCGCTTAATTGCTTTAATATTGTGACGTAAATGGAGGCGCTCTTTTTAAACGAGCAACAATAAAAATTATTGGCCACTGATAAAGTTCAATGAAAATGCTTTTTTGTACACAGAAAATAGAAAAATAGAAGAAATAAAATACTAAAAAAATTACAAAAATATATAAAATAAAAAATAGAAAATAAAAAAATTAAACAACAAAAACAACATTTTAACCACAATTTTGTATTAACTAGCAGCCGAAGTAGCCAGTACTTGAGCAATATAGACGCGCGCAGCTAATTTTTACTTGATTTCCTATCAGCTGATAAGCGACGCAAACGCTTGCGCTTAGCTATCGCTTCGCTGACGAACGAATTTATTTCTTATGACGACAATAAAAGCAACTTTTAGCTGAACGCCAGCACTTGTTGTGGTGGGTGGCGCAGTTGAGACGTTTTGGGACCCACGCAAGCGATCGATAGACAAATCTTGCGATCGCTGATAACACAAATATTTATAGTCGAACATTTGTACATATGTAAGTATGCTTGTATATACTCGTATGCTTGTAGGTACATATGAACGCATGTATGTCCATATGTATGCATGTATTTATGCATATACATATGTAAGCGTGGTTGAACTAATTTGATAAGCACGCCCGCGCAACCAGAGCGCTTTGAACAGCGACGCTGTAGGAGGCTCTTATGCCGTTAATTAAAGGTATTTGGCATGAGCGCGACTAGTTAGTTGACCAAGCTTGATTACAGTTATAGTGTGCTGATAAATATACATAGATATTATTGTGTAGTTGGTGGCGATTTCAAGGCTTTTAGAAATCCCCTAATTTGTATGGTTTCACTTGGAAAAATTTTATTGAAGGTGAATTGACATTATAGTCAAATTAAATCCATATTCGTAGAAAATAATATCTTGAAGTTGTTTGTCTTCGGTTCTCGGCACACAACATCTGTAAGAGGTCTTTTACTTTTATCTGATCGAAGATTTCTAATCTCCGCAGTATCATTTAGCAATATTTGATTGATATTTGAACCAAGACAATAACAACAACCGTATTTTACTTACTTAGTAACACCAAAGTTAAGTAATTGAAGATGTCTTGCCTACATTTCAGCGCCGCGAAGAATTATATGATATTAAAAATCGAGGTAAAGAACCATTTTCAAAGAAATTAGACTTTCATTAGCATGCCATCAAAATATGTATATCATATTTTATACCAAAACGAAAAACAAAACCAATGTAACTACTTTAGTATATTCAAACCCAAAATGAGTATTTGAAGAAATGTTGCCTACATTTCTGCGCCACATAGATCAATCTCTAAAAAAGTAGACTCTCATTAGCATACTAATAAAATATTTGACTAGTAAATGATGCCAAACGATAACAATTTTAACAAAGATATATTACTTCAGAAGCACCCCAAAACTTGCATTTGAAGAAATGTTGCCTACATTTCAGCGCCAACAAGAATTTGATGCTGGTTAAAACATAGAAATGGCACAAAATTCGAAAAAGTAGACTATAGTTACTATGAAAATGGCTATTCTTTGACAAATATGAACATGACGCTTCAACAATTTACGCGAAAAGTTAATTTTAATTAATAAACCAAATAATTTGTTAGTGGCAGTGTTGAAATATTGTCAGGCGCACTCCAACAAATATTTATATACCTATATGTTAGCTTTACTCTATATCAGAGAGGTCAGTATTGAATTTAATTTCATTGTACGAGTGAATATTACTGTGGTCAAACTTTTTGCTTATCGCCTGCGTACAAGCTGATAAGAAATGTGCTCTGCTTAGAAATATCAACAGCGCGGTCAAGCAACGGCTATGACACTATCTTATTTTGAGTGCCCAAACGTAGCTTGCGGTTAGGAAATATAAAAATATATAATCAAAAAATAATAACATATAAGAAAAATAATGATAGCGCACTAGAAGTTATGTTACTTTTTCAAGTAGAAAGAAAAAAAATAAAAATAAAATATTTTATATGCATATATATATATATAAATAAAATAAATCGTATTCATAATATGTATATTAAAATATATATATTCCAAAATATAAATTCTTCGAAATAACACTCGATAATCCTAAACCTAGTCTCCACTACACAGCCTTGCCAGCGCTTTGCCTAACTTTGAAGTCACACAAAATGGCTGAACGCGCTTAATTCACACTATCATCTCACTAATAATTGTATTAAAATTGATAATTATTGATAAGCTTTATTGCTTTGTCATCTTCTTTTGTTTCATTTTTATTGTGGAGCTACACTTTTAATTGAAATCAATTCGCCATATATTGTTAATTGAAAGGGTGTGATCAGTCGCGGTTTGCCGCCAAAAAACTTTAACAACTTTTTTCCAATAAGATTAAACAACAGCGAGCAGAGGAGTTGAGCTACCAAATACGCCTGCGCAGCAACTAAATGGTCGCCCTCTCACTTCGTGGCAAGCTGCGCGCTCCAGTTTTCAGCGTACACTCGCAATTCGCTTAAGAAATCTCTGCCTCAACATTTTTTTCATTATCATTTTTCGGTTTTTGTTTTTCCTCGCACTTGCTTGTCAATGAAATTAACACTTTTATAGTGATTTTTATCACTAGCGTGATGATTATTTCAATTTATGTGTTTATTTGTCTGCATTTTTTTTTAATTTTTTGTTTTTCGTTTTATATGCATTGTTTTTTCTCCATTTTTAATGAACTCTTTGGCTTGGCTGCGAGTTTATGTTTCTTTGTTTTTGTTGTGTGCCACCAACACGCCGTTTTGACAGCAACGCATGGCGTGCGGTACACTTTTAACGGTAACAAACCTTTATAAATTGATTAGTTTTTGATGATCTACGCAATTAACGTGTAGGTGGGAAACGCACTCGCCATAAAGTTGGCGCAGGTGGTGAACCACTACGAATTCGTGCATTAATAAATTATGAGTTTTATGTGGAAAACTTGAAAAAAAAAATGTTGGATTATTTTGTGAATTTAATAGAAATGTGCGGAGAATATTGCTATTTATTAGATACTTTGCTATTAGTCATCATTAAACTTGATAACATATGTGAAAGAGAGAGAGAGAGACGAAATTAACTGTATACTCTTTAATACTTTATAAGTTTTTAACAAAAATAAACTACAAATTCGAAAATATTTTCATAAAATTCTTGGAAATTACTATAAATTCGAAAATATTTTAAAACAAATTTTGTTAAAGAAAATATTAAACTTCTTTGAGAATTTCAAAAAATATGTTAATTGGATGAGAATTGCAAAAATTCATGAACGAAATGAGTGTGTATATCAGTTATTATGACCGAAAGCTTAACATGCCTACCTTATAACTAACTGCTTAACTAGTGAGAGTAGAGAGAGAGAGAGAGAGAGAGTATGTGTTGGAGAGAGAATAAAGAGAGAAAAAGAGTTTTAATTACAATTATAGTTGCATTCTTCGAAATCGTACATGAAGCAATTATGACAAAAATTTATAGGAAAAACCAAAAAAAAATTAAATGTTTTATGAATTTAATAAAATGTATGACTTATTAGAGAGGTTCTCCTCATAATACCTATTCAAGAGGAAGAGACGAAACATTTCCCCTAAGTTATATTCCTTTGAAACTTATGAACAAAAATAAATTATAAATACGAAAACATTTTCATAAAAGTCTTTCAAGGAAAATATCGAAGATTACCGAAAATTTCAAAAAAATGTTAACTGGATGAGAATTGCAAAAATTAATAAACGAAATCAGTATGGTTATGCGAGTTTAAGGCCGAAGTCGTAACATATATTCAGACAAGTGAACTATCTCTTTAAATAGTATGAAAAGAGAGAGGGTTAGAGAGATAAAAAAGAGCAAAGAGAGAAAAATGTGTATTTTTAATACACATTCAGGCTATAAAGGTAAAAGTAGTGTAGAGAAATAGAGAGAAAATTAGAGACACAGCCAGAGAAAGAGAATAAGAGTATTGAGTGAGGTAAAGAGATAGAGAATAACCGAAGCATCCGCACCACTAAAGAAAATTAAGTGTGAGAGAGAAAGTAAAGAGAGAAAAATTTGTATTTATAATACACAATCAGGCTATAAAGATATTTTATCTAAATTACTGTACAGAAATTGAAAAAAATGAGAGAGAGAGCCAGCGAAAAAGAATGAGGCAAAGATATAGAGAACGCCCGAATCTACCGTACAGTTAAGCAAATTTTTTATGTAAATTAAGTATGAGTAGCTTAGTAATCGATTAAGGATCAAATTATTATGATATCAGTAAAAATGCCATTTATATACAATATATGTCAAAACCTACTAAAGGGTCATGATTCGTCAACCACCCACTACTACGAAATTCTGAAAACTCAAGTCGTCTATCCATAAATCATTACGATTTTCAACACCATAAAATTGCATATAGTAAAACTTGTTGTTCAACAAATTTGATGAATAATATTTCCACACAAATTGATTGCAAAAACAATGTCTATATTTGCACACGAACTGTGACTATAAAGTTTAATAAAATTAATAAACTTCTCATGAATTAACACTATTTATGATAAGCTAATAAATTTATAGCAAAGCAAAACTTCTGTGCCATAAAATAACTCGCTACACCGACCAACGGGTTTTTAGCGGATCTCAATGCAAACATAGATATCAATATTCAGACGGACACACAAATTTATTGGCGTTAGAAACGTGTTAATTTTCGAAGACTTGTCGAACTAAAGTGACGTCATGTATTATGAAAATAAAAATACCCTATTATATTGACTTTATTTATACAGATTTGATCATATTATTAAATATCTAAAGAAGTGCTATAAAATAATTGTATTTATACATATACTAGAATTAGACTTTTAACTATGAAAATGGGTGAATTGAGGTTATGCGCTATAAAAATTGTTGTGGCAGAAAAAGTGAAAGGGACAACTATATATAAAAGCAGCAGAATAAAGGCAGAGAGGTCATGAGAGTATACTATTATTAGGTCTCATGTATTACTATAATGGTCTAGACGATTAAAATAAACAGTTTTAATTACTCAGATGTGATTTGAACTCCAGTAAGACTTGATCTGAGTACGAAGTTACTAAAGCATCATGAACGAGATTACTAGAGAATATAAGACAAAGCGCAAATGAGTTAGTGAGCGAAAGACAGAGATTGAGTGAACTCTAGATAAAAGAGGATATGATTTGACTCAGAGTGGATTGAAGCCTCAGGAAGGCTTGCTGCAAGTTCGAAGACAGATAGCTTCATTCATAATCATGAAAGCGAGTACCAAAGAGTGGGGCAAAGAAAGAAAATAAGTTAAAAAGCAATCGAAAAACATAATATATATAGAAGAGATTTAAACTAAAATGAGATAGAAGACAATGGAAAGAGATGAATATTTCTTCAAATTTGGAGGTCATTTACCTCGACTTCATATAATTTAAAATATGTTATAAGTCTTAACTTACTTATTTTTAAGCAAATACTCAGCTGTTGGTCGAACATTTTTCTAATTATACTTTGATTCAGAAAAATCAATTATATTATAATTTATTGATTCAGGCTTTAAACACTTTCCGTTCCCACAATAACATCATATACTTAAGTATAAGTTACAATTCCGGTAGCTTTAAGCGGAGAAACTCATTTTCTTCCCACAAACCTACAATCACGCGGCTACACATAACCTTAACCTACAGTCGTAGCACAGTGGCATGACGTTGCAAGCAACAAATATACACAACGGTGCATCGATAGCCATCTATAATTATCGACACTATCGCATAGCGAGTACGTACGAGTCGCCACCAACACTGGTGGCATGAAAAACGTAGTTGCAACTGTCGCGTATTGTCGCCGCATATAACCATAAATTAAGTGTACGTACGTTGGTGCCACACAAAGGACGAGTGGCGAATGAAGGAGCAACCGAGCAATGAAGTAAATATAGTAGCGGCAATATTTAAGGCATTTTAAACATTTCAATGGTCAGCACTTACAAATGGCAACGCTCAATTACAAGTGTATGGTGCAACAAAAAGTGGCATATGCATACTGTGGCATGCATACAACCGTAACTCTGTGTGTGAGCGTAAACGCAAAAGACCACACAGCATAACAGCGCATTGGAAGCCGCCATTGGTGGGTGTGCTGGCTGTTGAAGGCGGCAATTTACGGCGTTGCAACCAGCGTTTAAGCAGCCGATACGGTGGCAAGCACTTATATATAACAATGAATGTGTATGTAGTTGCGTATGCCGTTAATATTATGAAGGTATGCATAACATATGCGGCATGTTGCAATTTAATAAACGTTAATTATGTCGAGTTGCATGGTAGTGGAGCAAGAGGGTACAAGCCAAAGTAGCCGACAATGTCGGTCCTTGCTTATAGGGCTTGCACACACGCGCATTCAAGTGCGTATATGTGTGCCCGTGCATACAACGTTGCATGTTGCAAGTGCAACTATATGCACTCACACACACATGCCACATGTTTCCACTTGCTGTTTGTGCGATTAAATTGTGCGTGGCAATGAATTTATGCGTGTGCTCCTCCTAGCGGCACTTGACTTGCAACCGAAATTGCCGCCATGTTGTTGTTGCCACATTTCACTTGCATCGCCATTTTCATGCTGTTTACTGGGGCAAGCGGAAGTAAATCTGTGCGTAGCAGCAAATTTTCATGCATTTCATGCAATGCATTTTAAGCACTTACTTGCAACATTGGCAGCAACCAACAGCTGGTGGTGTGCAATGCCTCAAGGCGTTGGAAATATCAACGCTGAGCGCGTTTGGCTGCTGCTAGCAACTGTCAATATGCTTTTTTAATTGTAAACGGCGTTCTTTGTTGGGTGTTGCAAGTGTATTGTCGTCCAATTGTCATATGCCAATTTCGTTTAATGCCACATTGCACGCCTGATGCTGCCTTTTTTATTTCTTATAAAAACTATTCACAAAAACCGCAACCTCTGACAGCGTGACAGTTTAATCGCCACACTTGCCACATGCAGCTTGCGGAGATGAGCGGCAAGTATTCTTAGGAGCGCAACAGCTG
The DNA here is from genome assembly GCF_016617805.1 of Bactrocera tryoni. Classification (NCBI taxonomy): domain Eukaryota; kingdom Metazoa; phylum Arthropoda; class Insecta; order Diptera; family Tephritidae; genus Bactrocera; species Bactrocera tryoni. The sequence continues at coordinate 30,989,265 of NC_052503.1, read as the reverse complement.
CCGCGCCATACAATAACTTGTGTATGACACATTTTAAGCAAGCTGAAGGTAGAAGCAAAACTTTGAACGCACCAAATCGAATGTGGCAACAACAATAACTATATGATATAACTAAGAACGAAATTGTAAGCTAAAAGTGAAGCTCAGCTTCATTAAAATGCATGGCAGGTATATTTTTTGAATTACGCACAGCATTCAACCGCATAACAAAGCCAAATTTGTAATGCGCTTAGGAGTTTTTATGAACCTATATTTCTCTCGTGAAGCGCAACTCTAACTAGACGCTGGATGGGCAGAATTATTGAAAATATAAAATCAAATAATATCACATTTGATTGATTTTTCATCAAAACTGTTGAGTTCACCTTACAGTGCTGGCAATTCGAGGCCTCAGTACTGACTCTTCCAATGTGTTTTGTTACCACTAAGCTAACGCCTTAACCGACGCTCTCATTTAAAATGCTGCGCTTGCATTTATCTACTTGTTTTTGACGCATTGCGGAATTATGCAGCAACATTCACTGCGTCCGCGACATATTCAGTGCACTTGAGCTGTTGTCTTTGCTTTTTAGTAGCCTACTTATACACCACCCGCCACTGGCGCTTTTACCGCGAGCGCGCGCGCTCTCCTCACAGCCTTACCAGTCAATCGAACTGACAGTCGCCTATCACTCTCAGGTCTAGTCGTTGCTTTAGGCGCTGAGCGTATAAGTCATCACAGTGGCGAAAAACAAAAGCAATAATAGCAACAACAGCAATAAAAAGTAAATAGCAAATAGAGGATAGCGCTACTGCACGGCAACATGGCAGCAGCAAATAGCAATAAAAAAAAGCGCTTGTACGCGCGCGACATATTGAGAAATGTGCAACAGTTTAATGACCATATTTGGTATATTTTTATGGCAAGTTGCATTTATCAGATGCGTCGCGCAGCGCGCAATAAAACAGAACATAACAAAATGGCAAGAGAATTAACAAAAGCTAAGAGATCACTACCTCAGTGGCAATAAAAATATGGTAGGCTCAAACATAACTGCGCGCGCATATACATACACATATATATGCACGCAACAGTTTGTGGGGCTTAAGTGGCAATCGTTAGAAAAAACCGGCGACGCAGTTACGAGCGCGCCCGCTACGTCACGCGGTCTCCACAACGCGAAGTCTCTACGTCGCGCGGTCACCACCATGCGCGCTTTCCGCGTTCTCTACCTCGCGCGGCAGTGACGGTCGTACAGGCGTTGCACAGTTGCCGCAGCAGCAGCCGTTCTTCGGATCGCATCGATGAATTGTAATGTAGCAATTTTGCTGCCATTCGCCGTCTGGTCATCTTGCGCGCGCGTTGCGAGTCTATAATTTTCAGTTGTCTACGGCGTCTAGACACTAGACGCGCAAAGCTATAGGCACTCAAGTAAACGCTTGTAAAACGAAAATTCTTAATAAAAAAATATATATTTGTCTACATTTGAAGGTTGTTATTATATGTGGTGTGCGCGCGCACATGACATATGCAACAGTTTGCTGCAAAAATAAGACAAAACAGCTTGCCGTGATTGTGGGTGACTTATGCGCTCACTCCTTACATTATACAAGATTACAGAGATCCTTCAACGCTAAGCGCTGTATTGAAAAAACAACGCGTTCGCATTTCAGCTAGTTAATTAATTGCCGCGCATGCGTGCATCCCCACCGCAAAACAAGCTATTTTACACCTGTTCATCGCAGACGACGCGCCGAATGCGTATTTTGAACGGCGCGCATAAAAAAAGCGCAGCGCGTTGCGTTGTTGTTGTAGAGCGACGACGAAGCCGCCACTGCCGCTGACAAATGAGGAGCGCGCTGCATGTCAATGCTTTGTGGCAGCTTAAAAAGGTATAAATTACTAATGAATGACGTACAATTTAATTGCCAGTAACAGCTCAACAACAACAACAATACAACAACAGCGAAACCCACTTAGTCAAGTGCTAATACTCAAAACGGTGCATGCGTACAGCTAGTTTGCCACATGCATATATGTAGAATGTGGCAGCGTCCAGCGCATGTATTTGCCCATGTTGCACGAGTTCTAGACACTTAGCCCTGTTGACAACAACGCGCCGCCTACCACCACTCACTTGTTGGTCACTGCTAGTATGTGGCAAGCACACATACAAATGTTGTTGCAGTTGCAACTTGTCGTCATGTGACCGCCTATGCAATGCTCTATCTTGCATTGCATGCACTAGTTATTGTTGTTGCCACATGTCGTCAGCATGTGCGCGCAGTTATTTGAAGTGCGTGCATACAAATTTGTCATTCTCATTGGTATTAAAGCAGACTGAGTGAAATTAATTGAAAAACGTGGCCGCGTCGCGTCAGTCGCCGCGCTGAGTTACCGTTTGTTGCATGTGGCAAAGCGGTTGAGTGCATAACTTAGCCAACACACTTACATATGCGTGGCATGAATGGGCTTAAGGCCTGCCTGGCCTGCTGACAACTTGTCGCAAATGGACGCAACAGCTTCGCGGGCGTTAGCGGTGGCGGCGGCGACCAACTACCACTATGCGGTCACATCTGTTGCGTCTATTTCGCTGTGCAATTAAAAGGGCTAAATTAAATCTACGGCAACTTTTATTGGCGACAACCATTTTTTCACTTGCTGCGCCTATTCCGGTTGTTGAGAGTGGAATATTTAAGGGGAAATGATTTGCCGGAAAAGGCTGGCAAGTCAATTGTCTTACCGTAAAAGTACTCGCTCATCAGCCATTGTGATGAATATTTAATTAGTCGTGCATTTTAATTCCACCATACTTTATTGGTTAACGATAGTCGTCTCATTGAAGTGAGAATATGGCGATGCTTGTAAAATTTGTCTAATTGTTATTGGAAAAGTGTGCTTTTTTGGTTAAGTATGTACGCGAAAGGAAACCATTTGTTCTGTATATGTATGGTCGATCATGTAGTATATTGGTATGGAATATTTCATGCTTGCTTGTGCGAAAGCTTCTGCTAGTTGGAGCTTTCATAAATTTAACATGAAAGCTTCTACTCATCTCTGTGAACTTTTATGCGTGCTTGAGCGAAGACTTGTCCTATTCTATTACTGGTTTCATAGATGTTGGCGTGAAAGCTTATTCTCGGCAGTTTGAGCTTTTATACTTTTTGGAGTGAAAGCTAATATTGTTGAAATATTGGTAAGAAAGGTTTTTTAAATAAGTATGCTGTCAAGTAATGCTAAGTAAGTTCAAAATTTCATAGATATTAGCGTGAAAGCTCATTCATCAGTTTGAGCTTTCATTCGTTTTTAAGTGAGACTTAATATTATAAAAAATATTGGTAAACAAGGTTCCGTCAAGTAATGCTAAGTAAGTTCAATTGTATCAAAATGAAAGCTTACTTGCATTTGGTCAGACTTTTGGAAATAAACCATTTTATAAAAGTTTTCAAATATTTTTTATATTCATTTAAGACACATTATATATAGATTATTTAAACATTTCATTTTCAAACCTCACTTTACCTGAAAATCATTAAATAAGTGAAAGCTCTAAGGAATAGCTTTTGTGGATAACAACGCCATACAAACAATTGGCATTGATTAAAATCAAATCTCCATCTCGGGCATCCCAAACTTCTTTATTTAGTCTTATTTTCTAAAAATTTCTGCTTTCGATAAGTTTTGAAATCACCCATTTTTGCTTAATTTCTTTTTTTTTTCTTTTTAATAGTGTCTAAATCTTGTTTTCAAAATTGGTTAGAATTTATTTTTAAAACCAAGAAAGCAAAATCGAAATGCATTTCATTTTTCTTTTGTCATTTTCTCCGCAGCGCCTTTCTTTAATTGCATGAAAATTAAAGCAAATTTAGCACAATTTATTTATAGGCGACACTACTTTTTAAAGCAATGCAAAGAATTTGCAACGAAATGCGGCAATACACAAGTTCAACTCAGCCATTTGGCATGTGCGGAAACATCTCAAGAATTTGTATGCACCGACTAGGAAATTAACGAAGACAATTCGCAAAACAAAATTAATTTTTATTAATTAAGTTTTAACTTTTTTGTTATTATTTGCTTTTCGTTTTGGTATTAATTTAATTTGTAATTATTATATTTTGGTTTCTTTTTTATTTTTTAAATTATTAATTAATTACGTTTCTAATTTGATTACATAATTTTTTTAAATTGATCTCATTTTTTTTATAGTTAGCTTTAATTATTTTCATTAACACATATAAAAATTAAAAAAAAAAAAATAATAAAAATTAACATACAAATTTTAATTAATTATATTTATTTATTTTGATTTTTTTTTTTTGTAGTTTAATATATTGTAATTGCTTTTGTAATATAAAACAATGAATTAATTTTGCTTGTGAATTAATTCTTTTTATAGTTTGATTTAATTAATTTTTATTGTTGTTATAATTTAAAGTAATTAATTAATTAATGTTTGTAATATTAATAAATTATATTTTTAATGTTATTTAATTAAATTAATTACTTTTTTATAGTTTGTTTTAATTATTTTTAATTGATATTAATAAAAATAAAAAATATGTTTTTGTAATTTTTTTAATTATTATTGTTATTAATTAATCTGTTTTAATGAAATATTTCTTATTAATTTAGAAATTTTAATTAATTATTAATCCTATCCTATTATCCTTTAATTATAATTTTTGTAGTTTAATTTGTTATTATTGCTTTGTTAATTGAAATAATTAATTATTTTTTATAGTTATGTACATTAAATAGTTTTTATTGATATTAATGAAAAAAAAAGTTGTAATTTGCTTAATTATAATTATAATTATTAACTAATTAATTTAATTTAATATTTCTATATAATTTAGAAAATGTAATTTTACTTAATTAATTAGATCGGAAGAGCACACGTTATTATTTTTTGCAGTTTAATTTGTTATTTTTTCTTTTTAATTTGAAATAATTAATTAATTATTTCTTCCGATCTTCATATAAATAAAAATAAAAAATATTTTTTTACAATTTCCTTGATTATAATTAATTAATTTGATGTAATTTAATTTAATTATTTTGATTTAATTAATTCCTCTCTTAATTTAGAAATTTTGTTAAATTGGTATTTTGTGTTACTTTTTGTTATATTTTTTCATTTTATCCCTTTTTTGCATTTTTGTTGTTTGAATCATTTTTTTCCATAAGTATATACACCAACGCTTCCTTACTTAAATAATTGCAAATTACATTCATAGCGACTCGTCCATGTGCGTCCATCGGCGTTGTCAGCGAGTGCTGCCTAGTGCAGTCTTTGATTGGCTGGTGGAATTCTTAATTTATTGTGCGTCAATTTGCGACGGCGTCTCTGCGCGGTGTCATTGCGGTGATTGACGTCAAACTTGACAATCAACTCGGAAACAACACGCGATCGCCCGCAACTCGGTAACCCACACAAACACACAGACGTTTATATTTAATAATTTTATATAGTGACCAACGCCGTCAACGCCAACGCCGACGCCAAAAGCGATGTGATAACCGCACCAGCGCTGCGTCCGAACAAGTCGCGGCTCAGCGTTAGCGAAACACACCCCTGGCGGGCGTAATAAGAACAGATGCAAGTGCTGACGCGCAGCTAACAGTTACAGTCCGTAGGGGAGCGTCCACTCAGCGGAAGCAGAAGCGCTGGCGGCGGGAAGAGCGGGTGCAGCGGCGGCCCGTGGCGATAACGATAAACGCGTCAGCGATCTGCTGATTTGCAATTTTTTCTTTGTTTTTGTTATTGTTGCGTTGATAGTGTTAACAATAACAAAAATAAACGCAAGCGCCGGACGCATAAAAACTACAATAACAGCAATTAGAGCAAAAACAAAGATAACAAAGATTGAATTGGACCGGCAAAATATTATTGGACGTTTTTTATTGTTGTTGTTGTAATAATATTACTAGTGTTAAGTGCGCGCATTGTAGGCGGCTCAAGCGCGTATGTGCACTTCATTGCTGCAGCAACAAAAAAGTTCACATACACACACATATATTCTCCTATATATATGTATGTATGTGCGTATGAATATTTGTGCTTTAATATAAATTGAAATAAATTGCTGATAATTTCGCAATGATGATTATTGATTTATTACTCGCCGGCGCAGCTGCCGCATTATTGGCCAGCTACCAGCAGCAGCGCCACTTCGCCAGCTTCCTCCAATAGACAAGCGCCAAGAAGCGTTTGCAGCCGCCAGCACTACGAACGGCAGCAGCAAGCAACGCGAGTGCCAAACGGCCGAAGCATTAACCAGATGCGACAATATAATTTGTAGTTGCTGCTGCCGATTAATGTTATTGCTGTAACTCCTTAGTTCAGCTCTTCGGTATTGTTGTTGTGCTAGCGAAATACCACTTGAATTGCTCTAACATTGTTGTAGTTAATCCACTTGAGAATTTTTCCTCACTTTTTTCTCATTTTCTATTACGCAAAGCACTCGCTCTTACTTTCTGTAGATAACGGTAGTATCATAGCAAACATTTTTACTGTTACTCACATTTGCGACACACCTCCTAGTCCAGCTGAGTGGCCGATATCTGTATGTATATATATATTTGTACGTATGTATGTAAATGTTAGGGCTCACTATCGGTAGAGCTGTTAACAGCATAGTGTTAAATTTGATACGAGAATACTTAGATATGTTATTTACAGTTTGTGATTTTACGGTTAGGCTGACTCTGTTTATATAAAGATGCATAGTAATTTGCTTAAATGTTTATATTTTAAATGCTTTGCTTTATTTTACTTGAAATAAAATTGTTTAAGTATTTTATAACCTTAACGGAGCTTTCACATAAAAAAAGCTTTCGCACAAAAACGAGCTTTCACAAAAAATAGTGTTTTCACACAATATGGAGCTGCCCCACTACCATTTTATATCCTTAACAGAGATTTCACCGAAAAAAGCTTTCATACAAAGAAGAGCTTTCACATCAAACGTTAATTTGACATTGAATAAAAGTACAAAAAATATTTTTGAAGTTCATAATTTATTTTAAACTAGACATATGTACATATACCATATACTTTAGACAAAAATTGTAAATTAGGAAAAACCTGTTTTTATAAAAAAAAATTAAATTAAAATAAAATAAAGCAGCTTTCATGCCTAATTGAGCTTTTAGGTAAATTCTTCAATATATGAAATATTAACTTTAAATGAAATTAATACAGGAACTGTGCAAAAACTGCACTTTTAAGGCTTTAAAGGAGCTTTCATAATTAATTGAGCTTTCAAGTAATTTTTTCAATATATAGAATACTAAATTGAAATAAAGTTAACTATCAAACTATTCAAGAAAAGCATTTTTAACATTTGGGCTTAAGATTTCACAAATAATTTAGCTTTTTTAAAAAAAACTTTCAGTATAAAATTATTAAATTGAAATGAAATTTATTGTAAAAGTGAGAATTCCCTAAGGCTGTTAAGATATGTGAAATATAAATAAAGCAAACGAAAATCGGTTCAAAAAGCTTTACTAACAATTTTAAAAGGTCTTTCACACATAAATGAGCTTTCGATTAAAGCTCATTAAGTCTAATTTTGAAATTTTTAATGCAAATGTGTTTAAATCGAAATTCTTATACAAAAAAAGTAAACAGAGTTTTTAATTTAACCCTCTCTCTTGCTAAACAAGCAAAAAAGTTGGTTTTTAAATAAAATTCTGTTGACTTTTCTCTTGATTTTCTCTCTCTTGTCAAAAATTTAGTTTCAATATTTTGTTTTTATATATTTTTTTTACGCAACAGAGCAACAATTTGAATTCTTTGCTTTTCCTTTAACAACTTACAACTTTAGCACCACCCTAAGCCACCCTCGCCACTAACGCCAGCTCGCTACCAGCCACTTTCCCATACTTTTTACAATACTTTGCACATTTTTTCGCACACGTGTATATTTTTGGTACATTAGTATGTATGTACATAAGTTATATTTATTGCGCAATCTTGCCTTGCCGGCGTCCTAAAAACAATTCCATTCCGCCGACGATTGCCAACTCAAAAAACGTGTAAACGATGAGCTACACATATTTATTATAAAAATCATTGTTTTTCAGTGCCTTTTGCATAACAGCAAAGCAACAACAGCATTTTGAACAACTCTATCAAAATATTGTATTCAAATTTCAACAACTACAACAGGGCGCTGTCGCTGTTGGCATCAAATTTCAACGAAATTTCAGTTTTTAATTAGCATACTGCATTACTCACTGCATTCGCACTGTCACCGAGCGAAACCGACAAACGGTCGGACATGCCAGCAGGTGTATTGCCGAAAAGTCAAGCGATCGATTGGACGAAAAGTCGAATTTGCGGCGACTGCTCGTTTGACAGCCGCTATTTCGCTAGCTGGGCTGGGTCGTCGGCGAGGCACTAACGGAACAGGTCTAACCGCACGCGGTAGGGTGGCATAATATTTCACAGCGCCAAATGCATTAGCAGCCGGTGCGCAAGCAATTTGCGCTAATAAAAAACAAAAAAAAATAAATTCGGGATTTTTAATATTTTCTTACGACTATTTTTTGTGCGCGTACACACCCGCTGCTTGATTAAAATAATAAAACAATATTTTTTTTAGAAAAAAATTTAAAATTAAAACTCTTCTTCTTGTTTTTGTGGAATTCTTTTATTTCTCTTAAATATAATATACATATGTACATATGTCTATATAACAAATATCCGCTTGCTCGCTCAATATCCACTAAATGTCGCTTTGGTTTCACATAAAATGCATTGCGAAGCATTTCGACTGTGACAACAACAATAATACCGTATTTGAAGGGCGCTCGCCAGCATTTGCCTCCAATAGCGCAAGCGACTTTCTAAGCAACGGTCTAATGCAGAAAGTAGTATACAGAAATAACTGTAGTTAATACATGCTTACAAATTTTTGCTTGAAAGCCAAGCGGCTAAAAATTATATAAATAACAATTGAGAAAAAATGAGAAAAAAAGTTGGAAAAAAATCCAAAAAATTTTCCCAAACTGCAAACCGAACTATTGACCCAAAATTAAGTTGGAAAAAATTTACACCATAAATAAACAATTTGCACTGACAGAGATTGTCGCAACAACAACAACAAAAATAACAACAGCAATAGTAAATTGAACTTCGCCGAACAACAACAACAATAGAAATCCAACATTAGCAAATAGAAATCGCAACAACAATGACATATCGAAATAACAACAACAACAATAGCAAATCCGGCATTGCCAAATATTAGCAACAACAACAACTACATTCAAATATTAAACTAACAACAACAACAAGAATGCCAAATCTTTTCGTACTAAATAGCAACAACAACTTTCGAAAATTGCCGCAAAATACAAATAAGCCGAATCGATTTTGCCCCGAAAGCAAGAAATATTGAAATATTTACATTTACATATATACACATACTATACATATCTACATTTATATCCTCAAGGAATGCATATAGACGGCTACACTGGTGTACATTTGAAAGCAATGCGCGACTAGCCAATCGAATTTAAAATAAAGAAAGATGGAGAGAAGCCGCCCATCACTAATTAACATTCTGCTGCTTTCAAATAGATGAAGAACTTTATGGCTTATACACTGAAACATACACACACACATACCTCTAAACATACATAGATATGTAATTAGATGTATTAGAAAGCAAGAAAAATAAAAGAAATGAAGGTATTTAGTAATTACACGAGAATTTGCTAGGCATTTGCAAGTAAAAAAGACTAAAGCATAGATTAGAAGTTGCGCTGTTAAGCAACTGTTAATGTCAAAAACGCTTGATTATTAAAATTATTGATACAATATAATTTAATGGAGGTTAACTGAGTTGTATATTGTTGCAATATTGATTGAAATGCTGAAAATGTCGAATAAATTCAATGTTAAAATAAGAGAGATCGTAGCAAAGGCATGACAGCAACTTAACAGTACGCGTAGTGTAAAATTTACAGACTGCATATAATTTTTTGTTTACAAATAATAAATTAATTAGATATTAAACCTCTAAGTTACACAAATTATTTCCATTGTTTAGTTTCTTTAACAGTGTTCTAACATAACCATAACAGCACTTATACAAAGCAGCTGTTAGGCTGAAAATTCTTGAGGTTTTTTGAACCAAATAGACATAAAGCTTAAAATAAAATCATTATTTAATGTATTGGAGTATATTCCTTAAACAGTGTGCAAACGGAACCTTAACAGCGCTGTTACAGGGCAGCTGGTATGTTAAAAATCTTGAGATCTGGTAGGTGGAAAATGTTTGAGCGGTTTGAATTTATTATATATATACATATACTATATACAGCTTTGATTATAATCTACTATTTTCTGCTATTGAGTGGAATTACACAAGCGTAACTTAACATATTCTTAACAGTACTTATACAAAGCAGCCAGGAGGCTGAAAATTTTTGAGTGGTTTGAAACTTTTTGTTTTGAAATACATATTTTCATTTAATTTATTTATCCGAGTATATTTTCTCAACAGTCACCTAACATAGCCGTAACAAAACATGTGCAGAGCAGATTCTAGCTTGAAAATTTTTCTGTGGCTTAAGGGTTTTTAACAAATTTTATGTAAAACACTAATTATATTCGATTAGTTTACATTATTGAGTCGATTTAACAAAAGTGACTGAACATAACCTTAACAGAGCCCACAAAAGGTAGCTTACATGCTATAAATAAGTAAGTAGCTTCACCTTTTCGAATCAATTTGATACTGTAAGCACTATAATATCATACTCGAGATTTTGAGAAAATATTTAGAGCGATTTTATTATCATAAAACACTAGCGCCAGATTTTTATGGAAAATTCGCCATAGCGATGAGAGAAAATTTCTTATTTCTAGTTCAACATAGTCTCTATAGCCATATTATAAACACCTTGATTAACTGAATGAAAAGTTAGTAGCAATGAGCGTCAATACTTCGTGGTGTTATGAATAACCAAGGGGGAAATTTTCGAAATTGTTTACACCACCTGATTTATTAGTTTGAATTTTTGTAACATCATCAAAAGAAAAAGAAGAAAACGGTGGTATTTTACCAACGGATCGGGATATAATTATAATATACACAGGTCTAATTAAAATTGATGAAACATTATTTTTGTAGAATTTTCCAATTTTTTTTTTTAGATTTTTAGATTTTCTGCCAAAAAAAGTTTTCAAAAATTATAAAAAGCAAATAAAACATAGAGATATGCCGCTACATCAAGCAGAACCAACAACAACTACGACTGCAGTCTGCTATTGGACATTTTTTATGTCAAGACAAATCCCATTGGCTGCCATTGAAAGCTGCAACAACAGCTAGCATTGATTAGCACAGATTATTTTTTGAAGTGCTTGATTACAAGCAAAAATATTTGAAACGAGCAGCTTCACTTTGCAAACAACTTTGGAAAATTCAATTTTAGCGTCGGCAAAATGCGGCCGAACGAAGACCGACGTGATTTGCAAACAAAGCTGCTGGAGCAAAGCCAATGAGAGGAGATTTTTTTAATAATTGCATATATAGTTTTTGTTATTTTAAAAGGAAAAAAAATCGAAATTTGTTTTTTTGGAAAAAACAGAAAATTTATATTTTCTAAAAAAAATAATTTATATAAAAAAAAATTATATGTTATAAAGAAATACAACATATAGAAAAAATATTTAATATTTTTGTTGATACAAAAAATATTTTATTATTTTTATAACACAAAAATTTTTGCAACATTTCATAAAAAAAAATATTTTTTTGAGATTTTATAAAACAAAAATATACGTATTTCAAAATTTAAAAAAATAATATTTTTGTTTGTTAAAAAAAATATATTTTATTATTTTTATAACAAAAAACTTATTTCAATATTTCATTAAAAAAATATTTGAAGATTTTATAAGAAAAGTAATAATTTTAGTACTTTTCATTAATAACAAAAATTATTTTAATAATATTTTTTTAATGTTTTCTTCTTGTTAAATACTTTTTGGTATACTTTATGCCACCTACCTTAATTTTTACGCTATTCGGCTGCCTTTTCGCCTTAATCCAAGCGCGTTAAGTTTTCCCGTGGCTGATAAATCACTTTTCCTTTATATTTTAGCAGTTGGCTTTTGCTGTATTCAAAAATTTTTCACTACTTTTTCTTGTTTTCACCGTTAATGATTATAATATTTCATTATCTAATCACCAGTTAATTGAATTTTCCAACATTTCGTTCGGACAATATAATTTTGTTTAATACCAAAGCGTTTCAGCACTTTTTGTCACACTGTTTTTAAGCACTACTTTAATAATAATTTTTGTTTTATAGCGAATGGATGCTTGAAAATATCACAAAATGTATTCGTTGCTCACTGCGCTATTTTGTAGTTGTATATATTTATATATTGCTATACATATCTAGAAATATTTTTTAAAATTTACTTTTAATGCTAATTTGGCGCGTTATTCGCAAGCATTTCAGCAATAAGTTTCAAGTTTAATTTGTATTTATTTTTATAATAGATAATATTAGCAGTAAAAAACTGGCAAGCTTTTAGTTGACTTCGTTGTGTGTAGTAAGTAGCGTGTTGTTGTTGTTTAATAATTTCTATTTTTTGCGCACAAATTTTGTGTTAAGAATTGTTAGTAAGAAAATTTACGTGACGGCGCAGCTTTATTATTGCTGTTATGAATTTCTTGTAATTTTTTTTAATTTTTGTAATTTTAATTATTGTATTTTTTTTAATTTTTATTATTGTATTTTTTTTATTTATTTTAATTGTTAAGACACTTTAATTGCTTCTCCTGCACTTTGTTCTTATTTTTTCTAATTTTATTATCTTTTATGCGTGTATTTGTAATTTATATTACGATTATTATTTTTTATTTCTGCAATAAAAGTGACAAAAAAGTCATTAGCTGAATTGTAATAAAATTTTAGGTTTTTGACTGCACCTTTTAAATTTTAGTTTGGCAAGATTTTTAATTATTTGAAATTAATTTTTTAATTATTTTAATTATTTTAATTTTTTCACATTTTTTTATTATTTTAAAGTTTCTTGTAAATTTTTAATTGTTTCCAAATTTTTTGTAGTGATTAATTTTTTGTAAATTTTTAATTTTTACAAAATTTTTCAGATTATTTCACAATTTTAAGTAGTTTTTAATTTTTTGTCAATTAATTTTTTCACAATTTTCTGCAGTTTTTAACTTTTTGTCATTTTTTAATTTTCACAAAGCTTTTTTGACAATTCACAAATTTTTGTAATTTTATAATTTTTTTAATTTTTCAAAATTTTTTTTTAATTTTTCAAATTTTTTTCCACAATATTTTTGTAAACTTTCTAATTTTACAAAATTTTTCTCTCCTGTTAATTTACTTGTGTGTCAAAGTTTATTTGCCACATTGTTTTAATTACTTTGGGGCCGCTTCAGTTCCAGCTTACACCGAAGTGGGTGTGCAAATTCCAAATTTTACAACTTTTTGTTGCTGGTTTTTGCTAGATTCGTTATCATTGCATATATTCAGCTATTTTCTCCGAATTAGTTTCCGTTTCCGTAGTTATTTTGTTCACTATTGTTGTTGTTATTGTTGCTATATGTCTACTTAAAAAAAAGGTACTCTTTAGTTGCTTATTAAATAGTAATATTTGTTGTTGTGAAATTTGAAGTTCATAGGCGTAAGCATTAGCGTTGTTAGTAGTTGTTGTAGTTTAGTTGTAATTGTTATAATATTTAGTTGAAGCTTGTAAAAATTTCTTTTATTGGTTTCTAAGCTAAAAAGTAATAATTTCCATTTTAGTAACTAGCTAGTGAGTGGTTGTTGTTGTAGATTTGAGTAGTAGTTCTTTAAGTTAATAATTTTGAAGTGTTTGTTGTTGTAACTTTTCTGCAAAATTTGTAAGATTAGCAAAAGGTTAAAACGCGAGTAGCAGACTTATTTTTATTAAATATATTTTTTTTTTGTTGCAGTAAAAATTTTAATTTATGCCTTAAGCTTGAGCTAGTAATGTATACTGTTGGCAGGAAGTGCCTCTAGCTTTTTGTTGTTTTTGTAAAGTAATGTAACGCTTATGCCGCTTGTTGCCACGAGTGAAGCGTTAAGTTCATGTTGTTTGCTTAACAAATTTTGCGGCGCGTTGCACTTGCTGTTGTTAAAAAATTTAGAAAGGCATAACAAATTGTGTTTGTTGTTGCTGATTTTTAACTTTACTGGGGAAAATATAACCAATATCGGCCTTTAAGCAGCGAATGCACAGCTGCACTGCCGCGTTGTTTGCACCAAACACCCGTGCGGAGATCTTTAAAAACAAGTAGGGCTTCGCTTGAGTTCGTTTCTAAGCACTGTTAGTTAAATTTTATGCATTCTTTTGTAAATAAAAAATATTTTTACCCGCGAAATTTGCTTTTGAGTACACCACACAGCGCATAAAACTGCAATTCGGTAGCAAAAGGCATGAAAAAAAGTAATTTTTATTTTTTTAGATTTTTTAAATTTTTCTTTAAACTTTTTTCTTTGTGTAATGCATAAGATTTTCAAACAATTTCGGCACAAATTTTCACTGTCCAACTTCGCTTGCGCCGTTCCGCTGCCGCTTTTGCTATTTGTTGCAGCTATTGCTGCAAACTGTTGCTGTTGTTGTCGTTGTCATTGCCGCAAAATAATTTATTGCGCTCATAACTTGAGCGTGACATGTTTTGCAAAGATTTTTTGCTTAGTTGTTGTTATTGTTTCTATATATTTTTACCCAACACGCCGCGTATTTCAAGCGTTTAGTGGCTTTTGCACGCAGCCACGCACCTTTGTTGCTGATTTAGCTTTTGCTGTTGCATGTCGCACTGACGCTATGTTGTTGACATACCGTTACTTTAACGTAACATAAGCTTTCATGCAAATTTGTACGCGAAACTGCAGTTGTTGTTATTGTTTTGCTTCAATTTTGTCTTAATCGCATCGCGATTTAGGCAGTCAACGAGCGAGCCCAGTGAGCGACCAACACCGTCAACTTGTAAATGACAAATAACAGGCAGCGTACGCCAGCAGCAGCATCCATATTGATGCTGTGGCATGCCACAGCTGCAACAATGACGGTGACGACGACGACGGCAACGGCAGCAATGCACAGTGGCTGGCTGGCTATCAGCGTGAATTGTTGTTGTTGTGGTAGCTACTGCAGCGGCGCTTACGGGCAGTTACCGTAGGTTTGACAACGCCAGCAGCAGTAATGTTGCAGCGCGACAATTAGAATGTTGCAAGCATGACAAAAACAACAAACAGCAGTTGTAGTAAATAGCAGAAGCGCCAATAGCAAAAGCGGCAGCTAAGTAAACACACTTCTTGAGCTTGCCACAGGCAGATTGTATATTCTTATTGTTTTTATTGTTGTTGTAGTTGGTGTCAAAACCCAGCACTCAAATTACCGTTGGCGGCACACTCTGTTGACCAGTTTGCAGCTTCGATTTTTCACCTTTTTTTGCACTTCACAGCTAAAATTTTTGATTTCTTTTCGAATTTTTGTTGTTGCAAACTAGCTAAACTGTAATTTATGTGGCGCAACACGCCGTTAATGCATCTACTAATCAATATACTAAATATTTGTGGCGCGTTAGCCGCCGTTTGTGACGTGCGGAACGTATTTTGTTTTGTTATTATTGTTGTTGTTGTGACACGACACAACACCGCTCAAAATCTGTTATTTACGAAATAAGACGCGTACGGTTCTGACGTTGAACCGATACTGGCGCTATAAGCCAAGCAATGTATCTCAGCGGTGCGATACTGCGCGGCGCGCTGCTGCTCCCCGTACACAAGCGCTAGCAACCTTTCTAAATAGAATGCTACACGCATACAACCTACACAGCCAGCGCGCTCAGCGCAGTCAACAAGCCAAACACCAGGCGCGCGCGTGAGTGTGTGTGCGTGTGGTGAGCGCGCGCTCCGTGCTGAGTGCAGATCAACGCGCATGTATGTGTGTTAAACACACGCAAGCACACACACACGTACGGCCAAATGCCCATTCACCCGCGCATGTTCGTGCATGTCAAAACACACACACACATGCTCTTAGCGAGTAGCATAACTGCACCGCGCGCAAGAAATATGCCGCACACACACGCAAGCGAAGAGCGCGCGCTCTGGCGCTCTCACTAAAAATAAGTTTAATGCAAAGCGCTCTCATTGGCGTTTAGTCTGCGTTTGTGTTGGTGCCTGTGCCATACACAGATACTTTCAGTTACACGGATAAAATGTTTGTTGTTGCTTGGTAGCCGCATATTGCTCGCCATCGTTGGTGTTGTGCGGGTTTTGTTGCATTTTTTGTGTTTGCTTGTGTTTTTGTTGCTGCTACTCTGGTGTTGCATGCAAAAACACGTGCGAAGCGCACAACTGCAACGGATTTGTCACTGTTGCAACCTCCTACTCAACGCAGCTGGTTTTGTGCTGCGCCACCACAGCCTCGTCGCTGTCCACTCACGTCTTTATTTGTCGCTGTTCCCACTCCATTTCGCCGCTGCTCGCATTTTTTTCCAGTTTTTTTGCCGTATTTTCGCTTATTCGACTTTTTTGCTGTCTTATTTGCAGCGTTCGAGAGTTGGTGTGCGCTGTTTATGACTCTACTTGTTTTTGTAGTTGTTGTTTTTATTGCAATCCTCACTGCGCGCTGTTGGCGTGACTCTTGATTGTTGTTTTCTTCGCTTTGTTTGTTTGCTTGCTTTGAGTTTTGCTGTTGTCAGCGTTGTTATTGTTGTTGTTGTTACAACTGCGTGGGCCTCTTCTAATTGCAAAAGATATGCCAATGAGAACGAGACTTGCGACTCGCGCATTTTATTCGTTTGTGTCTTGTTTGTGTTTTATATAATTGTGTTGTTGTTGTTGCTGTTTCAGCATCTGTGTGTGCTCGAAGGCACCTCCCACTTCCAGTTGCTGCATTGCTTTCGCGCGTTCGTTTTTTTTTTCAACACACGAAAGCACTTCGCACTCGCTGTTGGTGGGAGCCAACAGCCAAGCGGTTTTTCTGCTGCTTTAATTAGCTAATGCAAATACTAGTCCATTTAATTAGATGCAAATTATATGTGTATATGCATGAATATATGTCGGTGCATATGCACTTGGAGAAGCTTATTAGATTTTGTTTTATTTTCTTTTAGCGAACTTATTTAGATTGGTATTTAATAACTTTATTGTAAAGCAGAATCTGACAGGAACTCCAGTGGTGACGAAAATGTTTCCAAAAATATTTGTATATCCTTAAAGCTGATTCTTTTAAGAGTTACGGTAATTTCTGACTTTTGTGTTCAACTGTAGTTAGACAACTCCTCTGCAATGAAAAATGGTTAAATATAATGGGATCTGTATTATTAACTGCGCAGCATTCATTTGTATAATATATCTAATACAATTTTATTTGATAATATTTGCTTATAGCTATCCAAAATGCATATGGGAACGTTGAAAGAATCTAATATCTTCGGTGCTGAAACATTCGAATCAATAAATCAGCTTTTACTCTGGAGAAATTCGGAAAAAAGGTGAATGTACCATAAACGAAAAGTTCGTAGAAGTAAAAAAGAAATTGCTAATAACTTTATAATAATGAAATGCCTGCTTTTGTTTAATTATTTAGTATATCATTCTGCCCTGTCCTATCCCTGTTTGGATTTTTTGTGAAAGTATTAAGTAAAATATTGGATTATTGATAATCTATTAGATGTCAAAAAGAGACTATTTTTTTATGGTTTAAGAGGTTTTTGGTAACAGTTAAGTGATAATTTGAATTATTAACTTCATACGCTTCGAAAAACTGCATTTTTCTCATTTATTTCTTAACTCGCTTAACCCAGAAAAGGCGATCGTGCTTGCGTTGTTCCTTTACATAATAATTTATAATTTTAGCGAATGATTTTTAAAGCTCACTTACAAGCGAATAACAATTGTGTTGTGTAGTATAGCCAATGCAGAAAATACAGGCGAACTGGAATGAAATTTTCTTTATAACGAATTAATATCCAGAACACTGCATTTTCATTATATTTTCAATATATTCAGCATTTTACTCGCCTCGTATGGAATTTCTCTATACATACTACTTTTTCTAGGCCTAATACTCAAATTTTCATGAATTTTTAATCTCTCTACAACGAATATTTTTTCGATTTTTGTTTCTCACATTAAAAAACACTCGCGAACAATTAAAAAAATCTTATTTTATAATTTTTCTATGGTATGCATCGAAGTATATTTTTTCTCTTTGAACTATACTATATGAAAGGCTGAAGTCGTTACATTTTTAACCTCACTTAGCTCGGAAAAATTTCGTATTGTTATTTTACATTTTTATATACATAGCAATTTTGCGAGTGTTCTATTGGTACTCGATTATAAGAAAATCTTAGACTCTCATAACTGAACGTGTTTATGTACCATATATAATAAGAATTTAATATACAGCTGGAAAATGTTCAAAGTTTCGGTTAATATTCGATTCCTAGACATTTACACAAACTTTGTACTGTAGTTATCAGTATCGAATACATATTCGAATGCCTGTCAAAGTTTTTCCTGTTGAATTTATTTCCCTCAATTAATTATTTTTATTTAATTCAAGTTTTACAAAACTACGTAACTATAAGTACGTTATGAAAGCAGTGCCATTAAAGATATATAGTTTCCGGTGAATAATTTATATTAATATATTGTGACAAAAAGTACCCCGAAATTGTAAGTCCACGATTAAATGATATTAAAAAAATGTAATTTGGTAAGTGGGTAGTACAGTTCTTAATTACTTTGCCAACTATGAGCGCGATCTGTCTACCAGTTTGCTTGCAGTAGCTACATACTTAACCTCAGTAGCACGTTGCGACTTTTACAATGGATAAAAACATCGAACATTGAATTTGTCTCAAATTTTGCATTTCTTAACCAATTTCGAGTGCGAAATCGTTGCGAATGTGGGTAAAGACTTACAGTGATTCAGTTTTATCAAAAACACAAGCCTACGCGTGGTACAAAGCCTTCAAAAGCGATCGAGAGATCGTTGAGGTTATGCACCGTTTTGGACGAACTTCGTCCTCTTCAACTGATGAAAATATTAAAAAAGTGAAGGATTGCTGCTTGAAAATCGTCAGACAAGTGTTAAAGAGATGGCAAGAGAACTCATCATTTCTGCTAGTCCATTCGAATGATTTCGATGGATATTTTGAGGATGAAACGCCTTCTCATTCGACTCGTCCCGGTAAAGCAGAATTTTTTTCAAAAATAGTACCGTAAATAGGTATCTTAGAACATGCTTGATCATGCGAATTCCGATCCCATATTCACGGAGATCGTTATAACTGCCGATGAGACACGAGTTTATGAGTCTGACATGCAACAAGTCAACAATCATCGGAATGGAATGGAATGATCTAATTTGGGAGTGATATTAGACATACACTAATCTACATAAAAAACAACAAAAAAAAACTAAATAAAAGAGATAGTCTAACAATAAGAATGGATAAATCAATCCGAATGTTTCTGAAATATTTGGAGATAAAATAAGAAATGGAAGCGCTTTTATATTAAATTTTTATAAAATTGTGATATATTTTCCTTTATGATCAACCTTTTAGTATTTTTTAGCATTTTAGAATCTATCTTCTCTGAGTCAAACACATATTTATGTTAAGTCCATCAAAGACAATATACATAGACTGCATTGAAATAAATTTCGTAGACTATTCAACATCGTGGAGAGCGAGAGTTCCACTGAATTTAACAAAGGCTTAAAATTATCAAAAATATTTGAGATTAGTTTGGTTTCGGAAAAAATTCTATCTTAGAATTTTGAATATTTTGAAATTATTTCAAACAACACTTAAGGGGTTAGGGGTAGTCAGAATTTTCAAAAAATTATTTTTTTTAGCATTTTCGTTAAGTGTATTATTTTAAAAATATTCTCTGAAAATTTCACGTTGATCCGATAATTAGTTTTTGAGTTATTCGGGAAATAACAAAGAGAGCTCGGGCACCTCAAAGCGCTCGGGTGAATCTTTAAACGCGTTTTTCTCAAAACTATGTTTTATGAACTGGTGACAACTGTAACTCGAAAACTCAGTAGATTTTAATAAAATTTATACAGCTTTTAGAATACATAATAAACTCGGCCCTGATCGAAGGATTTTTTTCCAAAAATTTCGATTTTTTAAGACCACTTAACTGTTGATATTTTCGCAAAAATTTTGAAAAAAATTTCCTGAAAAATTTAATTTTTGAAAACAAAAAAATCTTTCGATCAGACCCGAGCTTATCTATTTTTAAAACTAATTTTTTGTCCGATTGATTTTAGATGAATCTCCAAGGACTTATGGTTGTTACCTCAAGTAGATTTTTTTGGAACAGGGTCAACACAAACAACTATAACTTTGGAAAGTAATTTTTTTTGAAATTTTCGTGACTTCAAGCCAACACATTTCATAATAATGCCATATTACTACTTTTGTAAAATAACACAATTTAATAGCAAAAAAAATACTGAAAAATCTCATTTTTTCGTGCCTCTGACTACCCCTACCCCTTAAAATAATCGAAGTGATTCCTGACAAAAGCGGCCTCGACATATGGACTTAAGCTTAGGAGCTCAGATAATTTTTCGTGAGCAGTACCGAGCCATTTTGTACTTATGCTTTTAAGTATTTGCTTTCACAACCCGGAAATCAATCACGAAAATTCTCAAAAATTAAGGAAAGAAAGTGGTTCAACTTTTGAAATACTTTTCTACATTTAACTATATGCATTCATACATGTGTATGTATGTACAGATTTATCTAGGGCTACGTTACAATAATTAATTACACAATTTATTTCATATTTTTATTTACTGCTTTGTTTTTATAAATAACCGATCTTTGATCAACCACAAGACAGTATAAAGCCCACTTCAAATAAATTGCGAGCCCACCAGTACTCGCAGCAAAATATTATCCGCTCGTCAGATAAATCTTGCGGATAATAAACTAAAATTATCTGAGCGACACCAACACAGTTGCACACGACAGCAATGAGATTCTGATAAGTATGCGTCAACGATGCGCTCTCGACGTTCTATGGCGCTCTTGAAGAGTGTTGGAGTGCATGCGAGAGAGAGAGCGATTAAGTGGCTGCACAGCTGTGTTGGAATGTTTACAAAAGCACGTGCGATTCATGCCACCAACTGGACGAAGAAGTTGAATGAAGGCAGCCAACATGCCACGCCGTGCTGCGCTCACCCAACACACACACACGCGCACATATAAGGTGTGAGTGCATTTGTAAATTCCGACGCATGAACAGCTAGGCGGCTCTTGGTATTGGTGTTGCTGTTGTTGTCGTTTGTTTACCGCTCTCACACGCTGTCGTGCTCGCGCTCAGCTGCCAATGCGCCCTCACCACTTCACAATGTATGTGTGCGTATAGTACCGTTGTTTTTGTTCGTGTTTTTGGTGTGTGCTATAATTTGGTGTGTTGTTGTTGTGCGGCGCTGCGCCAGTATTGGTGAATTGTGGGCAGGGAAAAATAAACGAAACGAAAAAACGCGAATACGCGATTCGTACAAAATTTTCAAGCGCTCTTGTTGTTCTTGCCGCGCATGTATTTGTTGTGGCACAGACACACAAGCGAACGCGGCAATAAAACAACACAAATAACAACAACAAATCCGCCAACGTGCCGGCCAAACGTATGGGCGCAAGGAAGAAAGCACGAAAAATGAAACAAAAAAGTGCCGAGCTGAGTGTGAGACCGAAAAACGTACAACAACAAAAACATGAAATGACGTTAAAACGCAAAATAAAAATAAAAACGAAATAAAAAGCGGTGAAAAGCTGTAAACTTTGAAAATGGTGTAGCGTGGGGTGCCGCCAACCGCCAACCGCCAACCAACAAGCGCCAAAGCCGCCGGAGTTTCAAGCACTCGTGCGCACATACATATATACATATGTACATATATACACACACACTCATACATACATACCTACGTTAGCACCAGCAACGCGTTAATTTCGCCGTTCAACTGTTTCGCAATGCAAGCTAAGTGTTTGTTGTTGTTATTTTTTCAAATCTGTCATGTTGCTGCTGTTGTTGCTGCTAACACTCCCCTTCAACCGATTTTCTATTGCTTTGATTTGTTCACATTTAGCCTCGTTGCTTTGTCACTTCGTGGCCTTTGCCGACGCTTTTCTCGCCATTCGCCGCTGTGGAATCGTTTCAGCGCCGCGTTGCCGATTTGTCAGCGAACGAGCGCGCTTGGCACCGATTCGCGTGTAGGTGGCACCAATTCAACAGCAGCTCCTACAACACACTAACACATACATATATATGTATGGATGTATGTACTCTAACAGCAAATGGCATGTGCGTAGTGTGTCTGAGTGAAGTGGTCGTGTGTTTTGCGCTCTTTGATTATTTGCGGAATAATCCAAGTTTTTCACGGTGTCAGCAGTTTAGATTTTGTCTCGGGACTTACCGGAAATCCGAACGATTTAAGTGAACACTAAGCTTTGAGAAATACATATGTGGCTAAGTACAATTACGGTCGCTGAGAATAGTAAGAGGCCCTCATGCAAAAGACGCCCCATACTATTAAATATAATAAGTTCTTAAGTTTTGAGAACACTTCTTAATGGAAGAAATTGGGAATTCACCGCTGCTGGATTAACATTTAATGGTGAAACTGCTGCCCAGGCAAACAAAAGTGAAGAGAAATCACAAAATAAAGAAACTTCTGATTAGTTTAACAAGCTGAGTAGTGAAATTAAAGAGTTGGAAAAATGCTGGCTGTTCAAAGGCACTTAAACCAAGCTATGCGCGATCTACTGAATAGTTTATGGAGTCTGCTTAACAAAGCCGAAAAACCGGAGAATCAACTGAAAAAAATTCTGCTTGAGAAATCAACACAAGTATCATATATATTATATATTATATTATTATAAAGCGATAAATAAGCTAAAACAGCTGCTGAAGGCATTGGGATCCACCACGAAAGAAATCATAAAAAAACTATTGGAAAAGTGCAACAGACGACCAATGAGGCCTCGAAAGTAGTAAAGGAATATCCGATGGATCAACATAGCGCAGACGAAAAATGGGTGGACGTTGTGAAAAAGAAGAAACCGATTCACAAAAAGATAAGAACGAAACCGGGCGCCACCATAATAACTAAACAGGAGGGTGCATCATATGCTGATACTATCCAGAAGTTTAAAAGCGACAGCGGTCTTGAAGAGTTGGGTTCAAACGAAAAATGATAAAAGGTGACCTACTGATAAAAAATCAGGCAGGCAGGAAAGCCGGATCGTTACAAGCATTTGAGAGGGAGCGGTGGGTAAAATGGTGATGTTACAGCCAGAAACCCATAACCCAATGGTGTGTAAGAACCTAGACGAATTATAACAACTGAAGAAATCTTCGAGATTCTTCTCTTGTATGCTTTTGCACTTAAGGATGATAATGTTGGATTAAAATAGGGAAAAGTTAGGATTGTCGATCTGTCGCCTCCGGGAATATGCGCCTATTCCTCGTTGTTTTAAGTGTTTCAACCTGGGACAAACATATGGCACGAAAATGTAGAAACCGGACTGATAAGTCGTCTCTTTGCACATGTTGTGGAACTGGAAGACACGCGATGTAAAGATATGCATAAATACGCCAAGATGCATTCTCTGAAAAAGGGATCACTCAGTGTTGAGCACGACTTGTCGAAAGTATTTGGACGTATTCGGATTATTACACCATCACGAGTGAAGTTCCATAAGTCTCGGTAGGGGACCTAACCGCTAACTTGATGTACGACGGACTGCTAAGAATACTTCAACCAAAAAATGTGAAAACAATATTATATTCTAATGACTTTGTAGTGGTAGCAGTGGCTAAACATCGGGATGACCTCCGGCAGAAATGCAATGATTGCATAAATGGTCTGCACTAATGGTTTGCAATCATGAGTATAGAGCAGACTGAACAGAAAACGGAAGTAAATATAAAATCGGTTTAAGTATTTATGGATTAAAAACGGCTTAAACGGATTTCATGCAAAACTACGAGTCCTATAAAAAAATTGAATTATTTTAAGAAGTCATTACGGTTTATATTTGCTGAAGTCTCTATATTCTGGTGGCATAAAAGCTATATGCATTACATTGGTAAATCTTCTCAAAAAACTCAAGCAAAAACCATACCAAATGATTCAAAGCTGCGTTTTTCTCTACCTCTTCGTAATCGGATCTTGGGATCGGATCTGAATAATTACTTTGAGGATTACACTCTTGCCTTGAACAATAATTTACTGAATTATAATTCATAAGTTTGTATGACACCGTTGCTTTGGACAATAACCGATGCGAAATCGTGCTAATTAAAAAACTTTTCCACACAACGTGAAGGTTTTGATCCTTAAGTTTATATCGCAAATAGAAAGGAATATCCATTTCGAATCCATTTTTTAAGGAAAAAACACAGAAACTTCAAATTTAATGGGAAATGTTTATTATCAATCGAAAGAACATACTTTGGCACCTACTATTTAAAGATTATAATGACACGCGTGATGTTTGTCTTTCTCCTTTTCATATCCCTACAGGGAAAAGTCTAACGGTGTGATATTAAACGATCTTGGTAGCCAATCGACCGAGCCAAGACGTGAAATTATTTGCTCACCGAAGTGTTCTCTCAATAAATTCATTGATTGATGCGATGTGTGTGAAGTGGCGCCGTCTTGTTGAAACCAAATGTCGCCGAGATTACGAGCTTTAAATTCAGGCATCAAATAGTCGGTTATCATGGCAGGGTTATGGTCGCCATTGACTGTTAGGTTCTCACCGGCATCATTTTTGAAGAAATATGGATCTATGATTCCACCGGCCCACAAACCACGCCAAACCGTTATTTTTTGTGGATGGAATGACAGCTCTTGAATCTCCTCAGGTTGTTCTTCGTCTCAAATGCAGCAAATTTTGCTTCTTTACATACCGGTTCTTCCAGAAATGGACCTTATCGCTGAACGAAATTTGGCTCGAAGGTTTTTGGACATTTTTGGAACTTTTTAAGAGTCCATAGAGGGACGCGGTATCGCTTGAGAAGATCAAGCGAATTCAGTATCCCATATTGATTGCTAGGTCTTCTAGATGTCTGAAATCGAGCCTGGTGAGCTTTCGACAACCACGCCATATAAGCAAAAAAAAATCGACTGCCTTCCTTTTCCTAACTGCAGTAAATGCTTTTTTTGCAACAACTGATAGTTTTTTTACAAATTTACATCAAATTCACTTTTAAGGACTTAAGATAATATAAGTAACTAAAAATTTTTTTTCAATAAATAACGGAGGTATAGTTTTAAGAACTAAAAGCAGCTACCAAATTGTTTCCAGTCGCAAATCACTTTAAAGACAACAAAGGAGTCGAGCAGTCATTCAACTCGCCCAACCGCCGACACCCCACTACCAGTTTTGGCACGTCAAAAGACGCAGATGTGCGCAAACGACGAAAATAGCGACGCAACAACCTCAAGGAATACCGTTGCATACGGACTTTAGTGTCGCCTGTCAGCGCTGTCCGCCCTTCAGCGCACAACGGCACAAAGCGTCAAGAAAAATCTTCCCACGGTCGCGAAACGCGCATGCTTTCCGCCCAACAACACAACAGCAGGCACGAAGTCGTGAATAGCGGCGAGGTAAGGCGCAGAAAAATGGAAATAAAATTAAAAAACGCAAATCACTGCACACAAATCAGAAATAGCAAATCACCCTCTGCCTGCGTGCGAACAAATAGGTACATACATATACAGTTAGCAAAGGCAAAGGTAAGCAACCCACCCCGGCCAACGCGCGGCCAGAGGCGCAGTGCGCATGAGCGCAACCCCCTAACTTTTGGCGGGAATCGCAAAATCAAGAAGACGAGACGTCATAGCGACATAGCCAGCAGTTTACCTATGTGTGTGCATTGTTGCCACTGCGTCTGCGCAAACAACGGCGCACAAATGAATGGCGAACTGTGCGCAGGACAGCAGCGCAGGATCAAAGCGGTAGCTGTGTGTAGGTAGGGAGGGAAGAGGCGGTGAATAATAACAATAATAATAACGGTGTGTGGTGCGCATTTGCCACTTCTGCGCCGTTCGCCCATTTAGGGGTGGAACCGCGCAGGCGAATGGTGCGCACTTAATACCGTTACTTTTGAAGTGCGCAAGCGAAAACTTTCTCAGCGTCAACAGGCAATAAGTCGCGATCAACAATCTGCAAATGGCAATGTCAAGCAGCAACTCGCGAACAACGGCTAGCAATGCGTACAACAGCGCGCCGCACAAAAGCCAATGAATTATATGCACAAGCACACACATATAGAGTAACCGTACTGCAATAAACAAGCGGTGAGGCAACAAAGCGCCTGCGCACCCCGAAGCCTGCACACGGTAGTGGGCCGCTGCTCTCCTTGCCTCAGTCGCTCGTTACCTGGACTGCGTTGGGCGGCTGCGCAGTGCGTTTCGGATTGTTGGTGGCAGCTTATACGGCGTATTAACTGCCAAGGTAACAACAACAATGCATGTCACATTCGACTAATAAATCGCTTCTGACACGCTTGACTACTGGAATCTTTAATTTCGTGCAACGCCGCCAGCGCAACAGACTCCTGCTTCCCTTTTGCTTGTTACGCATGCGCAGTTCATGAGCACAGCGATCTGCGCTTTTCTTACTGTTGGCTACCTTGGTGGCACACATAAACACATTAACTTCCTTGTTTGCGCGCTGTCTTGGCTTGAAACTGCACTTCCGCACCCCAGCGCGTCGGGGGATGTGTTGCCAAGCAAGCGCGTAACGAGTCCTTGCGTCTTTTGTTTATGAAAATTGCCCGAGGCTATTGTTTGCGCGTCGCAAAGGCCATTTACCTTCTCGTCTGTCAGGGCTAAGAGCTGAGATTTTATTGCCAGTTGGTATGCGTGTGTGTGTGTATGTAACTGCCCTAATGTCCATTTGTGTATTGCTTAATTTCGATGATTGTTTGAATCGCCTCCTGGCACTTCTCGCTCTTTGGTTTGTAAGCCTTTCCACCCGCTGCGCTAATGGGTTCGTTCAACTGAGTGAAAGCTGCTTTGTGCGTGGTTTGCAATTATGAAGGCATTATGTTAAAGAAATAGTTCGAGAATTAAGTTATATGTCTGTTGTGATCGTGGGAAGCAGTTGAGCGCGCAGCTGTCGTTAACTGTCAGAGATGTATAGCCACATGTTTTGAGATTTCACCTTAAAGTTCTTTCAAGAACTTTTAAATTTGACAAAATTTTCATCCCACAAGTTAGCGGCCTAAGCATTTTAGGAGGGCTCGGGGATTTTTTCGAAAGTCTTTACAATGCCCCTCACATAGAGTCTCACGTTCCTAATGGAAAAGAACTCGAAAAGCCGACTTTCACAAGCTTCTTTTGAGGCGAATTTGGCTTGACCTCGCCTGATGGAATACGAAGGCTCTCCTATGGCCCAAAGCTATCCGCTTCTGAGTGATTTTTTCCTTCAGATGGTGCAATTATTGCCAGTACATGTCCGAATTAAGAGTTTGATTGTAGATGAGCAGCTCATAGTAGATATTTCCCTGGCAATCCCACTAAATGCTTGACCACTGCTTATGAGAGCGCACCGAAATTCGACCAGGACCGTCTCCACTTAACTTTGTCGTAGGTATCACACGTTTCATCACCATTAAATATCAACCATTTTTAGACATCACAGGAGATCGTATTTTTCATCCCTCCATATGTGATCCTCCTTTTTGGATCGAACTTTGTACCTAACCTAACCATACCCTACAGTAATGAATCAGTTTCGTTGCAATTCAGCAGCTACTCACAGGTGGATATCCGATCCATGAGATTTGCGTTCCCATACATCGTTCCTGTTTTCGTATTCAGTGTTGTTTAAATGTTTCCAAACTATTTTTTTTGTAGAAGTTTTAGATTCTGGGCAATAAATGCACTGATTTAGACAAGCAAGTCGGACCCGGCATCAAGATGTGTTTGAATATAAACAAAAATTGCTACATTTCGATTCAAAGAAAATTAGACTACAGATGTTCGGATGCGTTCCGCATGTGATCTAATACTCGTACTCGAAGTTCTGCGTTCAAATACCGGTCCCGTTTGACTGCTAAATATAATAAGTAAATTAAGTGAAAAAGCTTTCCAATAGTTCTAGTGCATTCGGTAAATTGAAGCTTGCTAGACCCATCATCTAGAGACGTCAACCAAAAAATTTGATTAGTATCGTAATCTCAGAATATTTTAAAACACGAAATTCGACGACAGATGGCGCTGGAGTTGAATTAGAATCTAATCAAATGATAAGCAGCGATCTATCAGTTAAATTCTGGTTAAAAAACAAGTTCTTTACCGAAAGAAGCAGTCTTTTTTTACGTTAACCAGAAATTAACTGACCAGTGGCTGCTAACCAGACATTTGGAAAACGGCTCATAGACTAATATTCTGTACAATAATTTTTAAAAGGGAACTACAAACGACGCAATATTTTTTCCGGCTCTTTTGACATTTCTTTTAAGTAAGGCTTGCCATTTCATCACGAAAAGATATACGATCCAACAACGAGTCGAAGTTATTGAAATTTACCACCGAAATTCGGAGTCAGTGGCCTCAAGTTTAAGAGCGCTACGTCCAATTTATGGTCGTCATAATCGTCCTGTCAAATCAAGAATTGTGCGTCTAGTGGAAAAATTTGAATTCACAGACACGGTACAAAATATTCACGTGCCAATGAGGCAAAGAAGTGCCCGTAGTGTCGAGAATATTACTGCCGCTGGGCTATCATTTGAGGCAGACCCAAATCAGTCTCACACATGTCATTCTCAAGCGTTGGGTATCTCTGTGACGTCGTTGTGGCAAATTTTGTGAAAAGATCTAGGCCTACATCCTTACAAGATCAAACTGACTCAAGAACTGACGTCGCTTGACCAACAGAATCGTTGTATATTCGTGAATTGGGCTGAGCAAGAACTTGAAAATGATTCGGATTTTCATCCCAAAATCTTCTTCAGCGATCAGGTTCATTCCCGGCTGAATGGCTTCGTCAATAAGCAAAATAAGCATAATTGGTCAGGTAGCAATTCACACGTACTTCGTGGGTCACCATTGCATCCCGAAAAAATTACGCTTTGGTGCGGTTTATGGGCCGGCGGTGTCATTGGGCCGTACTTTCCCGTGTTGATCAAGACCGGCATGTTACTGTGAATGGGAATCGCTACCGCTTAATGTTAACCGAATATTTCTGGCCCGAATTTGATGATACGGACTTGGACAATATGTGGTTCCAACAGGACGGTGCCACAACTCACACAGCGAGTGTCACAACCGATTTATTGAAAACCAAGTTTGGTGAACGTGTTATCTTCAGAAATGCCTCAGTCAATTGGCAGCCTCGGTTGTGCGATTTGACGCCGTCAGACTATTTGCTGTGGAGATACGTTAAGTTTGTGGTCTATGTTAACCAGTCAGCGACGATTGATGAACTATGTACGAATATCAAAGGTGAAATTGCAGCAGTATTGGCCGATTTATGCTTAAAAACCGTCGAAAATTGGGCTTAGCGACTGGGCTTCTGCAGCGTGCCCGTGGTGACCGTGCAAAAAATGGCATCGATTGTCTTTCACAGGAATATTTCACAGGCGGTGGTAATTATAAGCACTTATATGTATGTATATTCAATTCTAATAACTTTAATTTACATATGTATGTACATATGTGTGTTTGTGCCCGTGTGTGCAAATGTTAGTGTGACTCACGTTGTGCGTTATAATTGACATTTAATTGCATTTATTGTTTTCTTTTCAGTGATTGCTGTTGGTGTATTTGCTGCTGCCACATACAACCTTTTACGATTTTTGCCAAGCGTTGTTGCTAATATTTTTGCCAATCGGCGCATGTTTTGGTGTTCTTGCGGCATGCTGCAGCTGCCTTTAACGCCATGCCACTTCATGCACAATGCCACCATTGACATTGTATTTGTTGTTGCTCTTGTTTTTGTTATGTCAAACGCTGTTATTTCAATTAAAGATGCAAATCAATGCATGAAATGGAATTGTGGCGTTGTTATTTATTTGCACACGAGCGGTTTTGTTGTTGGCGTTGCAGCTATTGGTGATGTGATTTTATTGCGAATAGAATTATAAGTGTTATTTCAACGCTCCCTTTTGTGAAACGGCAAATATAATATGTAGGTATATAGCTATATAGATATGTATGTATGTATACATACATTCATAAATATATATTCATATATTAAATTTGCATTTGTTGTTAATTTATGGTTCCGTTTGAAAATTATTAGAATAATACGTGTGTAAATGTAGCTGTCTTAAGTAATCTCCGCCCATTTAGTTGTTGCCATCAGTATTATTGGCGTTGGCGGTTGTCAGCGATTTTGGCATTGCTGCCTTTAATTTAGTGACAAATGTCAAGAAATTTGACAGCTGCTGTCACTTTTGGCTACTACTGTATGACAATGCTATTAAATATGATTATACTTTATTTGCAAAAACGTGACTTTTTTATTTCTTAAGGTTATCAGTAGTTTTAGAAAACAAGGTGTCTACCCTAAGGCATTATAGTATGTTTAACTAAACGAACATATTTTTTACAACAAACTTCGCTAAGGACAAAATATTTAGTACGACACAATTTTATAGAAATTTAGATATAAAAATCAAATATTATCGTGAATAGTTCACCAAATCATTCGATTGACAATATTTCAATCAGAAAAAGTTAAAAGTTGACCAACATGAAAGTTTTAAAGAAGTGTATACTCAAGCACATTTCATTACTTTAAGGTAAGGTTTTTCGAGATAACTGATACCATGAAGTTATCAAAGGAACGTGTTGGATGTATTGTGTATACGAAAGCTCTGTGCAAAGAGGGTACCTCGCGAGCTCAAAATTCATCAAAAATAATAACGTATTGATGATTCTGAGCAGTGTTTGTAGAGTTCTTAAACGTAAACTTAAACTTAAGCCTCTATTATACCTTCACTGTTGCTAAGTTTCTTTCAAGCTAGCATTCCATTGAGGTCTGAAGACAGGAAATAGTCACTAGGGCCAGATCTGGAGTATACGTTGGATGCGAAAGCAATTCGAAGCCCAATTTATTAAATTTTATCTTAACATCTTGCTTTCTTTTTCTTTTTCAAATGAATCTTCTTCTTACGTGTAAGTTTAAGTTTAAGCTTCAGTTTAGAAAACAAAAACAGCAGAAATAAATGTGACAATTCCTCAATCCAATATTAATAGAGATGTAATGGCGAAGGCCATAAGTTTTGAGTTCGAATTCAGCATAGCTTTAGGTGTAAGAGTATTGTAGAACCAATATCTGATAAAGTAGGAAAAAAAATCACACTCACATTTGTGATCGCAGATGGATTCAAGACAACAAAAGAATTGGTGCGGGTTTATGGTATATAGTAATTTGCTGCGACATCCAAGCTGCTCTGATGGCAATTTCATCATGCGCAATGAAATTAAACAAAATAAAGTTTAGCTACTTTGGGTTCCGGGACATACAGGTATTGATGGAAACAAAATATTGACAAACTTGCGAAAGAAGCGGTTTCGGCCTTGAAGATGGGACCAGATAAAAGATAAAAGAGTAACTGAGACTTAAGGAATAGAAAAGAAGATTGAGACATGAAAATAAAAAGAGAGACAGGTACCCGAATTAGACAATCAAAGCAACTAATCAACATCCACAATAGAAAAAATTTAAACATATTATTTTATTTAGCTAAAGAATACCAACAGGGTTTCTTACAGGATACTGAAGAATACACAAAACAAGAATGAGCTCTGAAGTCATAAATCAATTTCTCAAGCATTCTGGATTTTCTAAGGACTCTAGTATTGAACGAAATTATATCAAATAATTAGAGGGCGCGCTGTGATCGTAGAGCATATCCTCCCTAATTATCTAACCAAATTTGTACTCTCTTCTAAGTTCGTAGTTAACAAAAATTCCAGATCTTTGCTCTGTAACAAAATGTTTTGTTCCCCTTTAATAGCAGTTTATTTTTCTAATAAGTCATAATCGAGTAACCGATTCCAAAAGATGACTCAAGTAGTAAGTTTAAGTGAAAGAGGTGAATTCTTGGCTAAAGATTGGCGTTAATAGGGAAGGTTCATTATTATTCGAATGAACATACTTTGGCATCTACGTTTTGAAGATTATCTTTCAAATGTTGGCCCCGGCTACGCCTCAGACGGTTACGTTCTCCACGGCATTATTTTTGAAGAAATATGAACCAATGATTCCACCGGCCGACAAACTACACCGAACCGTTTTTCCTTTATGAAATAACAGCTCTTAAATCTCTTCTGGTTGCTATTCATCCCGTAGAACGAAGCAATGTCGCTTGGGAAAGTCGATTGGCTTCAGTTCTTGCACAAGATCACAACGTAAAATGCCCCAAGTCGTTCCATACATCAGTCCGAGTTGCTGCGAACGGCGCCGAATCGACTCTCCGCGGTCTTCATGTACCCTCTCTGCGGTCGAAAATTTTATAATATAATAATGAATGATGGGTCTCAAGATGGGTGATGCTGTTACGAATAATACGTTCATTAGACCGATTATGTTCACCATAAATTGAGAGAACCGCGCGAAACACATTCTTTACAGAACGTGAAGTAAGTTATCCCATGATGAAATGCCAAACAATAGTGGACAATAGTTCTCTTGGATCATACGTTAGTATCTACCCATATTAGGAAACAATCTTTGTAATTTGCTGGAGCAATGTGATCGAGTCTAAGTGTTCTGGCCACACTAAAGTGGTTGCACAAATTTGCTTCTATAACGAGCTAACCTCAAAGTTTATGTAAAAATAGTTTTATAATAAATTTTGTGGTTATATTATACCACAACTTTGCTGCCTTACATTCTGCTGCTTGGATAATTAATGCAAGCGATTAACCCACGGATTATCAGACAGCAAATCTTGAGCAGACAAGTGGTAAAAATATGCAGCAAAAGGAAAAAGACAAAAAATATAAACAAAGAAAAAGTAAATATATAAATGAAAGATATAGAAAGGGCAGCTGATTTTGCGAAATTTCACACCAAAAGAGAAAGAGAGAGAAAGAGAACGCCAAATTAGCAGCAACTGCCAGCAGCAACACCAGCAGCAATCAGCTCATTCAGTAAAAAATTAAAAACCTTAATGAAAATCTTGTATTGCTATAAGCATATAGATATATAGTACATACATACGTAGACAAGTATGTGTATAAATGTACGTACATAAGTATATCTAAGCTTATTTAACCCTTTTCGTAATAAATTACTGAATGGCGAAAATAAATGAATGAATGAATGAATAAAGTGAGTGAAGCAAATAAACTGTTGAATGAACAATTTGTGTTGCGCTACTAAAACAAAAACAAATTGTAATTGATGACTGCTTATGTTGTTGTTGTTACATATATGTATTTGTGTATGTATATGTAAGTTGAGCTTTTATTACCTACTTAGTTTAGTGAGGTCTACACTTCAGATCTACAAGCAAATGTACGAGTGTGTATTTTTGTTGTTGTTGCGATATTACAAAATTGATTTTATTGTTGATTAGCTGGCTAAATGAGCCAAATGACCACCCAAAACAGTGAGAATTGTTAAGCAGACAAACCAAAAGGCAACAAAAACAACAGCTAATGAGTGTTGCGCCACGGAATAAGGAAAGAGGAAATTTTAGTTTCGATTGCACCAAAGCTGTAATACCCTTAACAGTGGCATTTTAGTGAAAAAAGTGCTATGAAAAGATATATAACTGGATTTTAAGCAGCCGGTTTGTATGGCAGCTATATGCTATAGTGCTTCGATCTGAACAATTTGCTCAGAGATTGTACCGTTGAACTGGAGAAAAATCCATAACAAACTTCGTATAGATATCTTGTCTAATGAAAAACTTTTCCATATAAGAACTTCAGTTCGAGCGATCAGTTTGTATGGAAGCTATAAGCTATAGTAATCCGATCTGTACAAATTGTTCAGAGATTACATTAATATCTCAGCTACTAGCCCACACCAAGTTTTGTGAAGATATCTCGTAAATTGAACAAGTTTTCCATACAAGCACTTAATTCAGAACGTTCAGTTTGTATGGCAGCTATATGCTATAGTAAACCAATCTCAACAATTTCTTTGGAGAGAATAGCACTGCTTCAGAAAATAATCCACGAAAAATTTTGTTAAGATATTTTGTCAAATTAAAAAGTTTTCCTTACAAGACCATTCGCTTGATCGGTCAGTTTGTATGGCAGCTATACGCTATAGTGAACCGATTTCGACGGTTCCAACTAATTAGCAGCTTATTGAGGAGACAAAGATGTGAGCAAACGTTCAGAGCGAGACGAACAGGCGGACGGAAACGGCCAAATCGACTCAGCTTGTCGCGTTGATCATTTACATATACAATTAGTAGGATCTCCGAAGTTTCTTTCTGGGTTTTACAAACATTTCACTAAACTTAATATACACTTTTCAGAGAGTAAGAACAACAACAACAACAAAAGAGCAACAACAAATAAGCATAATTTAAAGCGACATGCACAATAAACGACAGCGATTAAACAAACAAAAGTTTTTTGCTCATTCGTTTTTGTGCTGTGTTGCTTGCAGACATTGCTACCGTTATGGTTGGGCCATTAGTATTACCTGGGCCAACACTTTGGAACTTACTAGCGTCATCATCCACGTGTTGTTGGCGCACAATTAATTTATTAGCCACCCTGCGCCTCCATCGCGCTTGATTGACCGACCGCTTGAGTAGCGTCCGCTTTTGATTGGCGACAAAGAGCACTGTGCGGTGTGTCGCTTAGCAGCTTCCGCAGCGCGCGCAAAACCATTAAAAGCGTTTAATAAATAATTTCCGCATCAAATTCGTTACTACTGCTGCTGTTGTTGTTGTTGCAGTTGTGGGTTGTTGCCGACTCACCATTACCTGTTTGTTTAGCCGCAACGCTGATGGGCTTGCTTTCCACGCTTTCCAACAACCAGCACGACGCCAACGCCGCTGACACCAGCAAGCACATGATCACAGAGTTGTATACACACATACATGGATACATATATACACATTTTCACACTTCTATTTGAGTACATACATATTGTCCAGTTGCAATACCTTGCCTCGTTCACATCGTCACTTCCTTGGCAGCACCGCGCCTGCGTCTGGTTTGCTTTCAACGAGATTTACTGTTACAACTGTCAGTGTTGTCATTGTTGTTGCTATCAGTGGGTTGTTTGCGATTTCCCACGTATAAAATTAATTACGTACTCCCTTTCGGCAGCAGTCGCAGCAGCCCTCTACCTCCGGTTGCCACACCTCATTAAGGCCCACAACGCCACGCGGCTCAACTGAAGTACCGTAAGTCCATGCACATGCTAATGTTTGTAGTGAAAAACGTCAGTTAGTATGTTGCAGTGATTCGATGTGTTGTTCGTTGATTGACCCGCCCGACACTGCGCGTCGCGTCTGGCCGATTCGTTGTTATCTAAATGCCTTCATTTATCGCTGCGAATGAGTGTGGCTCTTTGTGGTCCGCGAAATGGGTTAATATCTCGTACAACATACCAGCATTGGATTACAAATCAAATGGTTAGTTTTTACTAACTACTCACTCGTATATGTGCACTGAGAAAAATTATTGGTACTCAAAGTTCTGTTAGTTCTCTTAGATCTTTCAGTGATTAGATTTCATCGGACAAAAAATATAAACTCGTCTGAGAATGGCTCATAGATTTTGAAGAAGCCTTTTAATGGCAGAAGTGAGACTGCACTAGATTTGCACAGTTTAGGTTAAGTTTTCGATCATAATAAGGATCTCACTTTGACAAATTAGTTGCCGGTTTGATGTGATACCTAAAACTCCTATGTTAGAAACTAGGAAACGCTCACAAATATACAAAGCCAAGTTTGTTGAGACAGCTAATATCAGATGGCTTCTTAGACCAGACTTAGAAAGACAAAAAAGTCTCATTAGGATGAATGAGGATATTACTTCGCGTCGTTTAAAATATACAGGGGAAAACAATTTATATACATATAAATATATATCATGGAAGCCCAATTCTTGCAAGATTGTCTCCGCTTTCATAGACCTTCATTCCTTCATTCATGCTGATTATTCCCGATTTTCTCTTTCAAGCGGTTTAATATCAGTATTCGTGTATATAAGCTCTCGGTAAATATTGGTTTTGATAAATCGTTGCCATTTCAATGGCTACTTCCATATATAACTGTGCTCTAAGGCTAAAAGAAGCTGAGGTTATGAAAGGGTCTGAACAAGGACACGCTGAAATTCATTCCTCCTTCACACGCATTCCGGAAAATGAAAACTTGCACCTCTACGTCGCGGAGGCTACTCGTGGCGGCTTTTTCTCTGGTTATACAAGTATACCGATGAGGGATATGTTCATGATGTTGAGTCGCTGTAAAAAAGACGCAATAAGCTTTTTTACGGATGAATCGAAGCTAGGAGGGATCGAAGGTTGGAGCGGTTGTTTTCTGTAATGAGCTCTGCGTCAATCTTAGCTTTTGGCCACCGGATCACCGAGCCACACTTAGCGAGCTCAACGCTAGTTAAGAAGTGTCCGTCATCACTAGAAATAGCGGAATCGGTGGCAATTGCTCGGAATAGAACTGATTTGGTTCTCCATTGGCGTTTTGCTTTCTAGCACTGGACCAATGGGCCTCGCGTGTGCTTGGCAGATTCTTGTCGACGGTCCGCCCCTATGCGACTGCAGGATCCTTTTGGATATATAAGTCACTCATTATTCCCGGCCTGCTATTCGGTGCAATGGCATGTAAGATGACAACATCTGGTGAGTCGGCGTTATGAGTTTTCGAGAGAAAGGCTCTACGGAAGATTTATGGTCATTTGCGTGTGAGTCACGGCGAATAACGCAGTCGATGGAAAGATGAGCTCTAAGGGTTATACGACGACATTGACATAGTTCAGCGAATTGAAAGACAGCGGCTACGCTGGCTAGGTCATGTTGTCCGATTGGACGAAAACACTCCAGCTCTGAAAATTTCGACGAAGTACCCGTAGGGGAAACAGAGAAAGAGGAAGACCAACACTCCGTTCGAAAGACCAGGTGGAGAAGGAACTGGCTTCTCTCAGAGTCTCCATTTGGCGCCACATAGCATAGAAAAAGACTGAAACTTAAATAAAAGTAAATATCCGCGGCGAGGCGTACTCATAAAACCATAGAAGTTTTGTATGATAGAATTTTTCAAATAAAATATTAACCCACGCAATCATTCAACATTTTTCTCAGTGACTTATCGCCCGGCAAAACGACATAAAATTGCTATTTCCGGTCTATGTGTCGGTGGTCGTTGCGGCGGGCGCTGAATGCCCGGCAACGCTCCGCAGGCTATTACCCTTCCGACCTACTAGACCAACGTACGTTTGTAGAAAAAAACTTATTAAAGAAAAGAAAGATGAATTCTTGCCGCTGATTGCAGCAATCAACTGGCACAATCAATAAAACCAGTTCACTCTATTATGTGACTGCGGTGAGCTGGGCAACAATTTACGATGCAGTCGCTTGCCACAGTCGTCGCACAGTGCCGCAGCACCAGTGCCTCTCCTGCGCAATGGAGGGCCATCAAAACGACAACAGCAACAATAAGAGTGCTAGCAACAAGATTGCCTGCGGCTCCACCAGCACCCGCGCCGTAACACCTGTTGCTTCGAACGACGGGGGCAACAAAGTTACCGGGAATTCATCAATGAAGCGCTGCCAACTGCGGCCGAAGAGCGTACAAAGCATAAAACAGAAGAAAACACAGACTAGAAATGAGAAATTCAGGCAGCGACGGCAGAACTCGGTCGACGGCGGCAATAAAAAGTCGAGCAATAAACACCGAATCAGTTCAGAGCAGCGCAATGTACAAATTTCGGAAATTGATTTCCATCAACTGTGGCAATGGCTTACAAGCGAACCAACGAAAAAGACTACAACGGCTGGTTGGTGATGGCAGTTTCAGGCGGGCGCTCGCTGTGGGCTCTGGACCGGGAGCTGTGAGCTGTGAGCGAGCGAATGAGCCATGAAATCAAAATTAACTGCAAATGTGGCACGGAATGCGGCGGAAAGTCGAGAAGTGCGCGGCGCGGTGAAAGTTGTGCTGCTGACAGCTACCTAGCTATGTGCCGGTGATTGGTGGTTTAACCTATTGCATTGCTTAGCTGCCTCGCTGGCTGGCGGTCTATTAGCGGCGTTCCAGCTGGTAGTAAGTCGTTAAAGTTTTTCATTCATTTCATTCAATCGAAACGATTAACTTCTGCTTGGGAATTTTATTTCTAGCATTCTTTTTTCTTCTATTGTAATCTTTTATACCCTACACTCTTATAATATCCTATACGGTAGTGTAGTTTTGTAAAGTTTGTAAAATAAAAAAGTTGAACTCCCCACTTCGAGTTGGCCTATAGGCCAGGCTCAGCTGTCCAGTAGTGATCCGGAAGAAACATCCGAACGACACGACAGCTTAGCTGAGCTGCCGTTTTCTTTCCAACTCATCAGCTTTACAGTTGCTAGTGATTATTCTCCAGAACTAAATCAATTTATAGTAAGTAGAGATTGATATCCCTCTCTCGGTAGTTAGAAATTTCCGTCACACAAGTAAGGAAGGGCTAAGCTCGGGTCCAACTGAACGTTATATACTCTTGCAACTGGCAAGAATCAACGCCAGGGAAATACCTTAAGGTACAGAAAGTCAACCAGAAGATAGGAATCTGTATAACTTATACTCTGACCGACATATTCGACAAAATTTTGGTTAGAAAAATGAAAATCTTTATACATATCATCACCTAAAATAATATTGTAATAGGAATCACGCATTTTTTCAGTTTTGGTTATAAAATGGTTATTTTAAATGTAGGACGGACTGCGTTGAGCCTCCAATGACAGGATATAGCGTACGGCTACATGACCAATATATAGATAACGTAGGTGACTCGCCAAGTCCGATTTGAAGGAAACGAATGATCCACTGATGTGTGGAAATCAAAGACTGCACCAACTTCACTTCACAATAGATAAATTTCACTTTATAACAACTTTATCAAACTTTACAATACGTAGATCGATTATACTTTTATTAAAAACTGGTGCTTTTAATACAGTTTTATAATACTTAGATCAATTCTTTATACAATAGATACTTTATTAACTGCCTCGGTCGCCGTCTGGTATTCAAGTGTCCGTTATTGGTTTTATTCCGTTCGAGTCCCTTTTTCGTTCAGTCAGTGTTGTCGTGTGTCAAAAACGTTCAGTCCACACGGTGGCATTTCTTTGTCCTACATAAATGGTTATCTAACGGTTATAGCTAAGAGCGGAAGCAGAAATTTTTGTGCTACATATACGTAATAAGATATAGTGAATTGCTGCAAAACTCAATTTCGATTTTTTTGATACGTTGTTTTGCATTTTAGGTGGCAATATGTATTATTTAGAAGTTGAGGGTAGTATCAACCCGCTTCTATCTATTTTTGGCAAAACTACATAGTATTGATAGCCAGGTACTAACAAAATTTTCCTAGAGATTTGTTAAGGTACATCACAAACCATCACCAAGCATATGAAGCAAAGTTAGGCGGATGTTAGAAATTCTAATATTAGTTATATAGAGGCTAGTTCAAGTTTTCGTCCAATTTTGTCTATTTTAGGCACAAAGATACATTGTTATTAGTAAAACACGCTCTCTCATTTTCATTGAGAAAACTCACCGTTGGCCAAAATATGCGGTATAAAGTCAACTGCAAGTTCGAAAATCTTTATATTAGGTATATGGCGGCTAAATGAAATATTGACACTATTCAACCCACTATTTGACACACAGACATACCATTGTCACAAAAATTTATTCCTGAGTTTATATATGGGATAAAAAGTCAACTAAAGTATGTACTGGGGTCAACATATTCTGTACGTAGAGGCATGGCACGCGCTAAAAGTATTACTCGTGCAAAGTTGTACCGCGTTATAACGTATTTGGGATATCAATGAATTTTTTTTTATTCCTATGAAAGTACATTCGATGCCATTATGTATGGAACTCGATTTCTTTGCATGACCACTATGGGAACGCTTGCTAGACACTGAACACAATTTTCGACGGTTTTCAAGCATAAATCGGCCGACACTGCTACAATTTCACGTTCGATATTCGTACGATGTTCATCAATCGTCGCTGGCTTGTTGCCATAGAACATAGACTTGATGTAGCCCCACAGGAAATAGTCTAACCGAGGCGGCCAATTGACTGATCACGGAAGAAGGATAATGACGCCCCCGGCCTATAAATCTCCATAAATCATAATTTTTTCGGGATGCAATGGCGACTCATGGAGTAGATGTGGATTGCTGACCGACAAATAACGCATATTTTGCTTATTGACGAAGCCATTCAGTCAGAAATCAGACTCATCGCTGAGCATGATTTTTCTATGAGATCATTTTCAAGTTATTACTCGCCCAATTCACGAACATACGACGATTCTGGTGGCTAAGCGGCTTCAATTCTTGCGTCAATTTGATCTTGTAAGGATGTAGGTCAAGACCTTTTCACAAAATATGACATAACGACAGCACAGAGATGTCTAACGCTTGAGAACGACGTGTGAGAGACTGATTTGGGTCTTCTTCAATTGATGCGCTAGCGGCAGCAATATTCTCGACACTTTCTTTGTCTCACTGGTTTGGGAACATTTTGTACTAGGGTGATTATGACGACCATAAATTTGACGTAGCGCTCTTAAAGTTGTGGCCGCAGACTCCGAGTTTTGGTAGTAAATTGTAATAGTTTCGACTCGTTGTTGATTCGTATGTCTTTTCACGATGATAAGTCAAATCTTACTGAAGAGAAATGTCAAAAGAGTGGGAAAAGATTTGGTGTAGTTTGCTGACTCTATCGGTCCTTTTGTATCGTCCCTATTGAGAAACTTGTTTTTAATCGATTTTTGATTTGTGTACTGGAAGGTGAAATAATCAAATGGAATTTAAAATTGTGTTATATTGGCAGTAGGCGTGTGACATAGGAATATGGGAAGAATGTCACGTACTAAATTTTGTCGATATCGGTCGAGCAGGTCATGAGCTATGTGATTTTACCTGGAAGTGAAGTTTTTCTTCAGAGTTTCATTATAGGCAAGTGGATATTAAAATGAGTGGATTTAAGAGAAACTACTTCGAACAAGTGATAATCAGAGATCCATAAACCGCTATCCATATATATATTTTCTAAAGGAGTATGTTAGCACGAATATTTCTATACTTATTTTTGAAACTTTTATTTTGGACTTGAGAATCAGAAAACTCACAATAATTAAAAAAAAAACTTCACGTAATCTTTTGTTACAGGGTTAAGCTTTCAAACATAAACTTTTTTCAAAACGACATTTCATTCTATAGCACAAGCTAACTCAGTAATGAAGAGAGTTAAAAACCGTCCAAATCTAGAAACTCGGCATCATTAAGTATCGAACAAAAGCTTATAACTATTTAATGCCGTAAAAATAAAAATTGAGTAAACATTTTTCTAACTTTCGATTCTGCCCGAGTTTAGTGCGAACTTACTACATTTCTTCCATATTCACTCTTTTTTATTGATCGAAGGCTACAGCGGGGTAGAAGACAAGCTGCCACAGCGCAATCAACACACTTACACAGACACACACAAGCAAATTAGACAAGTAATCAGCAGCCAAAAGACTCATTACAACAATAACAACAAAAACAACAACAACAGCAATAAAAAGTTAAACCATAATATTACTAATAGAAATCAGCGCATCTTTAGGCGATGCCCCACTAACTGCCTCAATGGCACCTAACAGCCGCTACTTGCACCGCCCGCAGCAAGCAGCTCTTCTATCCGCTCCTCTCTCTTCCCAGCTCAGTTGGAAACACCTCACCCTCCAAGCAATCGCTTACTGCCGCGGCTGCTGCGGATTACAGCTGGGCAACTACTGTGTCGCTGCGTGTAAAATGCTCTATATGCGTGGCATTACGAGATTAGCTGATTGTATTGCCGCTGCTGCTAGTTGTTGTTGTAACTACAATATCTTTTATTTACGATTGTTTGGCTCATTTGAATTTCCAGCGTTGTTCACGAGCATTTCGACTTTTATATGCCACTTCAAATTGCCACTACAACTTTTCTTTCCCACACTTTTACGCAGGTGAATGCGTTGCCCATAAAATAATAATATTAACAACAACAACAACAAATAACATAATTTTTAGCTCCCGCGTTGCCTACAACGGAAGACTGGCTTTGCTGTTGTTGTTATTGTCCAAATTATATGGTAATCGCTTATGACCGCTTGCTCACAACGCATTCGAATGATTTCTCAAATATTTTAATAGTTTAAT
This sequence comes from Bactrocera tryoni, assembly GCF_016617805.1. Classification (NCBI taxonomy): domain Eukaryota; kingdom Metazoa; phylum Arthropoda; class Insecta; order Diptera; family Tephritidae; genus Bactrocera; species Bactrocera tryoni. The sequence continues at coordinate 30,946,842 of NC_052503.1, read as the reverse complement.
TTTGATATGCCACCCCGCCCCCTTGCCACCGCTCAGGCCAACTAAACGCTTTTGACCTTCAGGCTGCTGCTTACCGCCAGCTTCTTTAACGTTGATCGCTTTTGATGACTTTCGTTCGACTTAAATTTGATTACTGGCACAGTTAAATTGATTTTTACGTTACAACAACAACCATGCCAAGTCAATGTGTGGGAATGTGTGGGCCATCTACCGTTGCGCGCTGGGCATTTTGCATATCATTTTAAGCGTTTCGTCGGAGGAGCTGGTAAAAGTTTGTTGAAATTCGATATGCGGGCGTAACATAGAACCGTTGCAGCGAAGTGAGCATCTAAAATTATTGCCTTAAAGCGATACACACATACATATACATACAAATGCCATATACACCCATAAAACTACATAAATTATTCCTGAAATGTTTCTTTCTTCTTTGTTGTCATTTGTTTGTGAAAAGCTCCCGTCAGCTGTCATTAAAATAACAATAATATTAGTATTTGATATTTCGGTGTCAATCAGTGCGCGTAATCGCCCCCCTTCGCATTGTAAGCACCTGCCTCCTCTGCGTTTGAGCCTCATTATGCTTTGTGTGTTGTATTTTTCTGTCAAATTCCTGGCTTCTGCTTGTTTTAGTTGTTTTTGTATGCGCGTACAGTTAGTTGATGCATAATTAATTGAAATAAATTAGTCGGCTAAAAAATATCGCATTACTTGAGATATTGCTTACCGCTTTTTACTGCTAGTACCGCTTGAGCTTTATGGCAAACAAAAGACTTAAGCGACAAACTCGGTAATTATTTCATTGTTTTGCTGCGCTGTGCCGTTTAATGTGGATTTAATTTCAAGTAAATATTTTACTATTTTGCAGTTAGAAATATTTATGGAGAGCATAGCCTCAGATATTTACGTCTAGTTTAGTAGAAAAGTCAGTAAAAGGTCTTTTTTAGCACGCTTGGAGATCTAGATCTAGGTTTTATCTGGATATTTGTATTGCTGAGGTCATCCATTGTTGGCGGACTTTGTTTGATACTGAATTTCATCCAAAAGCTCAAAATCCCACTCTCAATGCCACATTTTTGTGTGATTTAAATGCAAACCTACTGTTCAGATAAATCCGATATCAAACCGTTACATGTTGTTCAGATGAAAGCAAACAGTGTAACCTTTTGATATAATTGTTCTTCAAGAAGAAGATACACCGTTTATATACCATATTGTAAATTTATTTCCACTATTTAGTTAGTTTGTTTAGTTCTTCAGCCATAAAATATATAGAGAACTTAAGGAGTGGTTTAACTTACATTATTATCATCGAATCTCTATGGATGGATATATGGAGTCTCTTTGTGGTGTAGGGCTCTAGAAAAGACCACACTTGCAAAGAAACTCGAAAGCGTTCAACCAGCGAGGCTCATCAGCATGAGTGGTGCACTAAGCTTCACTCCAACCACAGCGTTCAACGACATCCTACACATATCGCCCGTAGACATCGTCGGAAGGTATATGGCTGCGAAAGTTGCCATCAGACTCAGTTAGTCTGGGTTTCTAAAAGAACACGTGTCTGAAGTCTCGGTCTCGGTCTCATTCCCTTTGACTTCATACCGGATCATTTGGATTATGGAGTCGCCAAACCGAACTCTGGCGGCTCCTGGCGAAGCTGTTGGAGTAGAGGAGCAGGGAGCTTCTTTACAGATGGTTTACTTTCAGGAGCTTTCTATCAACTCCAGCTTCAGACCTCCTGATTACTGCAGTGTCTTCCAGACCAAGATAGCAGTAGATTTCAGAGAAGTGACCATCCAGATAGCAGAGCAGGGATACTATCCTTGAACTCATAATCAGTGCGTTCAGGTTTGGTCAAATAGTGCCTAACCTCGCTATCAATAGCATCGAGTGATAAGACATTTATGGGTACCAGGCCTCAGAGGAAACCCAGGAAACTGTTAAGCTGATGAGCTAGAAAAGAAAGGCACACTAGACCCGCTATCGGTAGAATGAGAGCGGGTCGGTGCGCCCTTATCCTCTTGTGTTCTACTACTAGATAGCTGGGTTTCGCGGAAACTTGGTTGATCGCAAGAGATTTAGTAACCTCTTTTCCTAAGTTGTGCGGCTTCTATTGGCGTTTTTTTCTGTTTGGCTGGCATGGCATCTTTCAAACATATTTAATAATATAACAGTCATTGAGCAAACAACATCACATTTTCTCATTGGGTTGAAAATGTCAAATTTTCAACTGAAAAGTGTCGATTTGCGGAAAGCATAAATATTTTGTTTCGATTTGAAGAAAAGTCCAGCAGAGTCGCATCGAATGCTGGTGTTCATGCTCTATCATAAGCAACAGCAAAAGATGGTTTCAACGGTTCAGCGATAATGAATTTGATATGAGATTTGAAGAACGTGGAAAACCAGCAAATAAGTTTGAAGACGCCGAACTGCAAGCCACATTGAATGAAGTAGATACTTTAGGTCAAAAGCAAATGGCAGCCATGTTAAATGTTGCACAACAAACAAAGCTATGGGAAAGATCGAAAATTGTGGAAAATAAGCGCTTCATAAATTGAATGAAAGACAAATAGAAAACCTAAAGAAAACACTTGTGAAATTTTGCCTCAAAGAAAAATCTCTTTTGCAGCGAATTGTCATTGGCGACAAAAATCGATGAACTTAATATTCCTAAACGGAGAAAAACATGGGTTAATCCGGGACAACCAACAACATCGACTGTAAAAAGGGATATGTGTTTGGTGATATCAGAAGTGTGTGGTATATCATTCGCTTCCTGGTGTCAATTATTATCACTACAGAGACAGATCGGAAAGCGACTAGAGTGACCCAGAAGATACGGCAAAGTAATTCTTTTACACGACAATGCACCTGAATACAAAGCAAAATCCATTCATTATACAATAACAGTACTTGGCTATGAGCTGTTATCCCGCGCTCGTATTCACAAGACTTGGACCCTAAGGTAGTCGAAAACTGGGTGATTAAGACACTCTTCTTATTATAGCTCAGTTAACAATAGAGTCGTTTCTTTTTTTCGCAACGTGGCGCCAATTGAAGATTCCAAGCAAAGCCAGGTCCTTCTCCGCCTGGTCTTTCCAACGGAGTGAAGATCTTCCTCTTCTTCTACTTCCCCTTGTTTTCGTCCATACAGACGACGACATAACCTAGCCAGCGCAGCCATGTGTATTGACTTGGGAGTGGCCAGAAACGATTATTTTACATATGGCTCAAGTAGCTCACGACTTCCGGTCTTAGAACAAATATCCTTTGGGTAGCCAAAAAAACATCCGCTTGAAGGCGAGCTAAAGTAAGAAGTTGAAACATCTTTCTCTAGAAAACACTCCAATGAATAGGAGAAAACAACCTCGGATGAGAGACCGCAAGGGCATGCACCTTGCAAATTTGTAAGTGCCATCTAAAAATTTGTGAAGTATGATCAACATTGTTCAATGCTCTCTAACACCAAAAAGACATCAAATATGAAAACCTCGTCGACTATGAACGACTTTATACCGAAAATGTGTGAGTTATTTTATTGAAATTTGGAAGACATATTTTAGTGCTTCCTCAGGAAATGCCGATATCAACAGCCTTATATCACAATGTTGACCGATCTTCTTCGCTGAAGTTGATGAAAGCGACGAGACAATTTCTATTTCGAACAAGATGGTGCTCATGCTTCTCCCCTAAACAATGCGTGCAAAGTTTGGCGTCTCGCTGATTCGATTACCAATCGAGTGAAATAGTCATTAAAATCTTACGATTTAACGCCTTTAAAATATTCTCTCTAGATTATTGTTAAGTGATAATTAATAAGCAACGCACGAGGTGCTCATTGACAATATTCAGCATATTATAGCCGAAACTCTAGCCGAAATACTGCAACGGCTCATCGAAAATTGGCGTAAAAAGGTTGTGCTATACAAACTGAGCCGTGGTGGCCATTGAACTGACATTTTGTTCAAATCATAAAAAAACAGAATCCATTTTGGCCAAATTTGAGTGTTTTATTTAATTAATTTAATTAAGATCACGTCGCTCTTGTGGGTAGTCACTGACATCGCCCGATAAGAAAATTGAGTTGAAAACAATTATACTAATACCTAGACCACCAAGCATGTTCACTTATCGGTAGAGTGTGAAAACAAAAAATACTCTTCCTAGAGTGTGCAACAACAACTATAACAATTTACTGTGTGCAACATGCCATCCTTCAACGCAATAATCCTCCCCTGCCACACCTGATTGTTCCACAATTTATCGCACTTCCTCAGAGTTTTGCTCGGCTGCCATTAGTTATAAGTGCCAGCCAGCACTTGACTTGATTCTATTTTATTTATAATATTGTACAACAACAAAAGTTTGTACAACAACAAAGTCACTCGCCAATCCGAAATTGTAAAACCTTTAAATGCGAATTTATTTATTCTGAAGATCTTAGCTTTTAATTCATTGGAGATTTATGTTGTTGGCCAAAAGCAAACACCTGTTGCACTCCAGCCAAACACACACACACCACACACAGGAGCAAATTTGCGCTTGCAACAATAGAATCATCTATGCAAATTGTGCACAAATAACAACAAAGCCGCAAAGGTAGCACTTTACCGACAACAGCAACAACAACAATAACAACACATTAACGGCAAAAGTCATAAATTCCAAAAACAAAGAAACGCCAACAAAAACAAACTACGAAAAAGATTTTCTGCAACATTGTAAGCACACATACACATATGTACATACATGCGTAGTAACTTGTGTATGTGTGTTTGTTTGTTTGGTGTCATTGTTGCAATTTTCTGTGCAACTATGAGGTAATAGCCACTCGTAAGTTGTGCCGAACAGCTGTGTCGGGCAGCTGAGGCGCAACAGATGCCGAAACAGTTGAAGATTACGGTCGGCGTAAACTCTGTGCTCGTCAAGCGCTGCCTGTGGGGACGAGAGGGGACGCCTGGCATTCCGGTGTGTTTGCTCAGCCCAGTGGAGTTCATTGTATTTTATGCTGGTAATTGCAATTATTTAGTTGTTGATTAGTTCATGAATCAGGTAAAACATTTTCTGTGGTGGCATTTGATTAAATTATTAGAAGGTCCCCTCTTGCCTCTGGTGCTGTGTGCATAACTGTATGTACAGTATGACTGTGCGAGTATTTTTATGTGCTTTTAATATACAAGAATAAGAATGCTTTTAGTTGTAAGGACTGTTGACGTTGGGAATCGCTTAAATGTCATATAGACAAAGACGTTGAAGCTATAATAATCTTCGCAGGTGCATTTTTTATGGTATAAAAAGGGTACAAAAAGATCTTTATCTTCAATCTAATCTTCCTGTTTATATGACAGCTATATGCTAGTGGTCGGTCTCAGACTCGGTCCTGAAAAATAAATATCTTCTTGGGAGGAAATTGGGTGTGCAAATTTTCAGACCGATAACTCAAAACCGTTCTCGTATAAGTTAACACATGACTCCCATGCCATGACTTCCACTCTAAATATCACATCACTAAGCTAAATCCATTCGCAGGGAACATGCGACATCAGCAGTTTTGGATGATTCCCATCAACCTTGAAGTCAATATGCTCCCACGCCAGTTGGCAGCGCTCGCAATCAGTTGCTAGCTGCCAATAGGCTAAACAAACAAAGTCGGCAATAAAAGGAACCACAACGTATGAACAGCTGCGGTTCCAGTTTCCTACATGTTTTATAATTCATAGAATTAAGTACATAGAATAAGGTATATGAACTAACACATATGTAGGTAGCTGTTAGTTCAATTTTAAGTTAAACCACAAAATTATATTCTCAATAAAGCTAGTAAGTCTTTAGCAGCCAAGCAATCAAGTTTGATTTTATTCAAAGCATACCTTAATAAGTTTTCAACCAACAACAACCCACTTGGAACTGTTTGAGCTTGTTCACCAAGTCGAGCGAATAGCAAGTACAAACGCAACTGGCACCAAAGGACTTATTTAACTTATATATCATAAACATGAAAAATTTCAACCCCCCAGACACCATTTATGACCTCCTTAAGGGTTTACTCGGATAAAACACAGTATTTTTTCAACAATTTTTTCTCATATAAAAATTTAAATATTTTATTAGAATTTTTGAAAATTTCGCGAAATTTTTTTCCTTTAGTTGTAATCGAAAAAAAATCCTTTGTCCAAGCTTTAATAATTGTATCTCAAAGACCTGTGAAAAATTTTATAAAGATCGGTTGGGTAGTACTTGAGAAGTCTTGCCAACTAACTTCAAAAACACAGTTTCGAGGAAAACGCGTTTAAAGACGGCGTATTAGATGAGCTAGCCTCGAGCGCAGAAGTTTTCAAGGCTGTACCTCAGATCTTAAAATAGCCTCCATATACATAATTTAACGATATCCACCACACATTTCTTTTCTATTACCGATCATGTCGATTAATACGTAAGATACTTTAAATTAACTCAGAGGATGGAGCCATATTTCTTCACATCATGCCAAAAAACCATCCGCTTGAAGGATTAGAGATCCCGTTTTGATGATTAAGAGGGTACCGTTGCCCAGCTGGTTCATGTTCTCGTGACGGAGAAGGCTGACATCCCCGCCGTCCAAGAAGTGCGATGGACGAGACAAGCAGTTAGACGAGTAGGTCCTTGTGGCATTTACAACAGTTTCCATATTAATGAATGCAAATTCGGCGTGGAATTCGTGGTGATAGAGAAACTCCGTTGCCGCGTCCTGGCATTCACCCCGCATCAAAGCGAGATCCTTCAACATTTCGCTGATTTACGGCCGCGCCCCGATGGAAGGGAAGAACGATGTGACCAAGAATGAGCGCTTGGAGCGCACCTCTGAGAGCTGCCCCCGCCACGAAGTCAAAATAGTGCTTGGCAAATTTAACGCGAGGGTGGGCAAAGAAGGTAGCTTTGGCAGAATGGTCGGTATATTCAGCCTCTATGTTGAAACATTCCCAAATGGGTTGAGGCTGATCGACTTCGCCGGGGCCCTAAATATGGTTATCTGTTCTACTAGATTCCAACATAGGAAAATCCAACAAGCTACCTGACTGTCTTCGGATCGAAAAGCCCCAAAAGTCCGACTATAAAAAGGAACTTCTTATTAGAGCTAATCGCAGGAAATCTTGTAGCGCAAATAATGCGATCTTAACAACTATGGAACATATGTATGTAGTAAGAAAGTGGATTGCTATAGAACTAATAGAATTAAAAAGAAACGAGTGGCAACACCGCAAAGAAAGGCGAAGTAACCCAAACAGACCCGATTTTCTAACCTACCAAAGACCGTCAACTCCATACCATTCCTTGAGTTTACTTCCGGAATATTTTCTGCCTACAACAACAACAACTGTTAGTGAAAATTGGAATATTAAGGTGTGGGTGTATAGCCAAGCGGATAGCGTTTGCTAACGACGATTCCGTAGAAAAAAAATTAATAGCTATAGATGACGGAGTTAAGGGTTTGGTACGTGGGCATTCCAACATACTTTGCAAGTTTTGCATAATAATAAAATAGTTCGACATAATGTAGTATGAGGAACGTTTCTAACGAATAGAAAGAATCGGGCTGATGGTAGCCTCTGCAGATTTACCATTCGATAAAAACGAAGTTTGACTATCAATTTGCCTATTTCACTGTTTAAAATAATTGTAGGAGGGGCTTAATAGTCTAACCATTAGCGGCAAACTAATAATTAAGAATTAGCTGAGTTTCTAAGATTTTTCGCATAAAATTCGCTGTTTAAGTTTTAACGGTTAAATCACTCCAAGAATACATATATCTGGTCTGGTTAAGATGCATTTATTATTGAGAATCAAGAATTCAGTCTGAAAGTGGCGATGTGTTGTTAGAAGTCGCGTATATCTTATGGAATCATAAATACGTCTTATCATTTAAGACTTTCCACACAAATAAGAGGAGAAGAGATATATAGAGAAGAATATTATTAATATATAGACTAACAGCTACATAGAGCTTCACCTAAGACAACTTGCTTAGTAGTCATTAAAAGCGCTCTTTTCAACTTGGCTCTCCCTTGAAGAGCTGGCGATTTTTAACTCGCCTATCCGGAATGCTGATTAATGAAAATATTGACAAGAATGTCTTCTATTGCAGCTACAAGTTTAAGGTAGACACAGCAGTCTCTTGATGTCATAGGATTTTCTCCACATTAGAATATTATTAAATTATTTGTATATGTATGTAATCAAAACTGAAATTTTTCGTGCCTCTGCGTTTACTCTGCGCTGAGTAAATCAAAAAAAAAAATTTACAAAATATGAATTCATCTGATAAGAATTTATATAATAGTAGTTGCTACTACCTTTTATGCCACAACAAGCACTATTGTACCAAACAGCTGTTGCGACGAAATCCGAGCGCTCATCTAGATTGAAACCCAGCCAGTGCTCCCTTAGACTCACCCTCACAGTTTCATAACAAATTCAATTTTTTTTCGACACCTCGATTACAGTTGCGTTTCCGCACAAAAGACGCACTAATGACAGTTGAGGACAAACAACAGCAAACACCAAATTGGCATTGACACGGCAGCGTAGGCAGCAGCGACGAGTACGCGGGGCGAGGCCTACCTATACTACTATAATGTTGCCAAATGTTGCCTGCAAGCGGAAGAAGGCATCGACGCGCAGGCGCAGCGATGAAATAGAAAAGTAGAAATTACAATTGCAGCAGAAGATGTGGCAAGCAGACATGCGGGACAAAGTGAGGCTGAAGGCAAGACAATCAGTTGAGTTGTGAAAGAAGATTGCAGCGCGCAGCTGACAGTGAATGACAATATGCCTGCCTTGACTGAGTGACTGTCTGCCTGCCAGCCAGATTGACGAAGTGACTGACTGCCGGTGGCGTGCAACAAGCGCCCTGCCGTGCAACGCCATAACGTTGGCTGAGGTAAAGGACCTCAAAAGGTGTGAGGCACAACAGTTTGGCTACTGCAGCGGCTGCCACTGACGACTGCTGCTGCGCCTAGCCGTCAGACAGTTAGCGGTAGGTCGTGCGCGCGCTTGCGTGTGTGCATGTGTGTTGCGCGCGCTCTTTATCAAAGCGCATAATAGTGTGGTCAGGAGAACAACAACAGTAACATATGCAACACTTGCGCATATGTGCGCGCTGCGTGAAAAGTAGTGCAGTGCAACATGCAGGCGTGTTGCAGCATCTGGCTGGCAGCCACTTGCTAATTGCGGTATAATTGTATTTTCCGCTGTGGCAATTAAGGTGAGAAAAGTAGAGGAAAATTCGGGTTAATAACGTAACAAGTGGCAGGCAGCAGTATAGCGGTGGCATGCAGCACATATTTGTTGAAATTAGTGGTTTCAATGAAATTTGTGGCAGAAAAAACAATTTAATTCGAATTTACCGCTAATTTCGGCTGTGTGGGGGTAGAAAAACCAAACCGTTAAAGCATTTGTGGCAATGCGTGCGCAACAAACAAGCAATAACTGTGCGTCTACAAGGTTGCCACATTAATATTACTAAGAAAAAAATTCGAAAAATATTTTTATCATTCTAAAGTACCGTTAAAATGTTTTGCATTTGCATGCAAAAAACAATTTAGACAATTTTTATTGCCAAAGCAAATCACAGTGCCACAACTAGCGGCGCATAATGACACACACAACAAATATCGAAATAAATATCGGCGACTTTTTGCCTTGTTTGTCGGCGCGAGTGCCGCAGAAGGACGCAAGTTGGGTGGAAAAAATATGTATGTATGTGTGTGTAGTATAACTAATGGCCGGTTGTTGCGTCGGCTGCGCTTGGCCCAATGCCCCCGCCGGGCACGCCCACTTAAATTGCGTGCCGCATGCGCACAGCACAAGTATTCATTATCATCAATGCGAATGGGGTAAATGCAATTAAATTTGCATTTATATACATACATACATATACGCAGCGCACCGTCAGCCGCAGGGGGCAGCAAAGCCACAAACACATGCATAGATATACACTTTTGGTTTGAGGAAGGCAGCGGCTGGTGCAAAAAATGCGTAGGAAACATTTATCACTGCGAGCGGCGCGCAACAAATAATAATAATAATAAACAAAAAAGCGAAAAGCGCAGACACAAACAAGCACATAACAATATGCATGCGTGTGTGTGTGTGTAAAGGGGAAAACAATGACGAAACGGCCAAATCGGGCAGCAGAGACAGCAAAGAACGCGGTAGATGCGGCAATCACAACAAACGCACAGTCACACAAAGGCTCACACACACATATGTATGTATGTGAGTATATGCAGGCGTGCTGTGGCATGCAAAAAACACAATGCCACAATAAAATAAATCCTTATAAGTTTAAATGTTTGGCAATAAATATTTATGCACAACTATTAGTACTAGCGGCCACAGTGCCACAAGCTGAAGCAGACAAAACAACAACAAAAACAAAAAATACAACAACAACAACAGTAACAACAATAACAGCAGCAAAAATAACAACAGCAACAACAGAAGCAGCGCCGAAATCAACAACAACAAAAATAACAACAACAATAATAATTGCAACAACACTTCAACAACAACATTAACGTTAGTTTTGAGCAACAGAAGCAACAACACTAGCAGCAAAAATAGCAATAACAACAACAACAAAAATAACAACAACAATAATAATAATTGCAACAACTCCTCAACAACAACATTAAAGTTAGTTTTGAGCAACAGAAGCAACAACACTAGCAGCAAAAATAAGAATAATGACTGAAACAACAACAATTACAACAACATTAACGTTAGCTTTGTGCGTCCGGCACGCACCGTTCACTTGAAGCAGATCACTTAATGATAGGGTTGCCACATGTTTACCTACTACATAGCCACATATGTATGCCGCACTCACACACTGCCACACCGCCGCACTGTGTGCTCAGACAATAGGCCTAAACGAAAATGCTTAAATTTAATGACATAACCACACGTTGTTGCCGCAAGTGCATGCCACAACTCGCCGCATGCGCGTATACAAAAACTAAGTCTAAAATCTTCAATAGTGAATGCGTGTTGCAGCCATGCCCAAGCATGTTGTCGGCGGTTATCAGTTCGCGTGCACAGCGAAGAATTTCGGAAAACGTGGAGCTCTGGGTTCCGGTGACTCTTTGATGTGGATCTTCTAATTTTAAGCGGCCTATTCTATCTAGTCATTTTGAGGGGATTTTTTTCCAAGATCCTCTAAGGACCAATTAAACCTTGCTCGAATGATTCCGATTTTAAAACTGACAAGATGATTCAATTATTATCATGACTGAATTTGATACGGAATCAAAAAAAAAATTCACATCTTTGGCTACAAGACTTTATTATCACCTTCAAAATAGAATTCTAAGCCAACAAAGGCACGGCAACATTTAATCTAGTTCTTGTTGTAAACCTCGGCTGGGATGGCCATTAATGCCTATAACGAATTTTGGTTTTCTTAGATTTCTGCTCATTTTTGGAGCGCCATTCATCAGATTTTTGGACAGTTTCGGCGTCGTATTCTGAAGTTCATCTCTCGTCATCAATATGATGCTTTGGATCTCATCTACGTTGTCAATCTTTTGCGACCTCTACACGAGGCTTTTCAGGTATTTTGGTACGAGTTTAGTCTTGAAATACCTCATACCCAAACCATTCACCAAAATTGCTAAGTCGATACGTAAGAGATGTTAAGATCCTCTGTGTGTTGCCCATACGACGATTTTCAAGCACCGTTTCTTTAACTTCTTTGATGTTAAGGTCAAGGCTTGAGCAAGTTTTAGTTGATTTCACGACCTTCACTAAACTAACTTTATGTCACTCAAATACTTGTGTCGGTGATGAAGTAGACTCCGCAAAACACTTCTGAAAAATTCCCAATGCTTCAGTAGCCGTCTTTGCATTGGAAACAAAAAATTTCAAAGAAGTCCTTGTTTAATTCATTTTGTTGTGTTCATATTGGGTATTATTATGGGTTCCAAATATAATTTGAAGTCATTCTGCAAACAGAAGGCCTTTAAGCAGTCATCCAGTAATCGCTCCTTATAAAACACTCGATATATGAAAATAGGACAACAAGGGCACGTATAGTGATGAATAGTCATAGTTTTGTCCAATAATTCTGCCTCTCAGCTCTTCAAAATATGGTTTATATGATGTTTCTACGATTGATAACTTTTGTTTTGAAGAAATTTTCTACAACTTTGAGGTTATGACAATCGATATCGACTAAAATATCAAAAACTGAAATACTGAGTTGTTGGGAGTAAAGTCATCCTGCCTTTTATGCTTTAATTTCGATACATACATTAACGCTTTTTGTAGCGACTTGTTATGTGAACGATGGGGATTCAATTCAAAGGACATGCCTCTTCGAACCCGAAAAAGTGCGCCAGCTTTTTAAAACGGCAATATACGCTGCACCCTTCGGTAGACAAAGCCAAACGAGGTGTTGCCCGATGGCTGCGTAAATGCCAAAAGACTGCGCACCACTTACTTTCACCGATAAAGAGGCTCATAGTGTCATCAACAAGGCAAAATTGTCCAATCTATTTTCCTTGATGGAATTAACATGCTGCTCCTAAAGCACCTAGGCTCGACGGGTCTAAGCTACTTAACCAAGGTCCTCTACCTGTTGCTGACCATTCTTCATATACCCGCTGTGTGGAAAATCAAAAGAATGGTCCCACTACTAGAATATAGGAAACCAGCGAAAGAAGGGGAGTCCTATCATCCAATAACTCTCCTCTCCCTAGTACTGGTGACTCTTCAGGCCTTGCCACTCCCGACCTTCACACACCACCTGAGCCTAGCGAACCACCAGCATGACTTCGGAAAAGTGTATAGTCCTACCTCAGCAATTAGCGTTATAAACACCCATATAGCTGATGGCCTCAACCAAAAACCGAGGAAATCGAAAAATCTACGCTCCATCCAGGACTGACGAGGTGTACTATGAGCTACCTGAGCGGTCGTCAATCATCCGTACTATTTCGAGGTAAAAACTCAAAATTGAGAGGAAGTAAACAGGGGGTTCCACAGGATGGTATCCCCTCCCCATTGCTGTTTAACATCTACATCTCGAAACTCCCTCAACCACCAAAGGGTATTTTTAACACCTAGTACGCTGATGATTGCACAATAAAGACGTCAAGCAATGGAATCGATGGCATGTTCTCAAACGTAAACGGCTATCTCTTCGACCTTTCTCGCTGCATGGAACTTAACACTCTACGCCACTAAATTCACAGATATCATATTCACTAACCGGACGACCCTATATTTTAGGGGGGGCATTCGAGAGCCTGTTATCCTTCAAAAATTAGGTCTATTCCAGAAAAATTCGGCCTCGTATGAACCCTCTTTCCTCACAAATCCTTTCCATCAAGTTACTCGTGACGCAGGTACTTAAGTCAAAAAGGAGTTTCTCGTCGCTACGGAGACCAATTTCGCAAACCTCTTGAAAACGCACATTTCTAAGTGGAAGAATGTGGATAGTTTTTTTTATGTATTTATCCAACATCCTTTGTAGTTAATTTCAGTTAAATCAGAGTTTATCTTCTTCGGTCTCTTTCCGTTCTTATTTTTCACAGTGTCTTCAGATCAAACGGGCTGCTGCAATCTTAGCCTCTGTTGCGGGTGAGCTGCCCGCGTTGCCGTTATAAATTCCATTGCAAGTGAATGACTAACTCACTATATATTTATATGTATAAAATATGCGCACGTAAAATTTATGTCTCTGCCATTTGTACAACAACAGCAACACGCTAAAGCCAAATGTACGAGTTTAGTAAAAGAATTTTAAAGAAATAAAATTAATCGGACAGACAGACAGACATATGTATATGCTTCAATCATTCATTGCTCTTCGCAGCACTCAACGTTGATGATGGTTATTTGGTGCGGCAAACGCCCAGATGTCGGCATGTATGTATGTGTGTGTGAATGTGTATGTCTATATAGGTGATCACAGGCAGTCTTTTGCTGGTGCGCAATTTTCTTATTACCGCGGGGTGTGTTTCAATTAAAAGCGAATTTTGAAAATATTTCTCCTACAAACACACACACAGATATATGTGTGTGTATGTGTGTACAACAAAATGTCGTATTTATTTTATGTTTGCCTCATGCTTTAGACCATTTTATTAAAAGCTGCCGGGATATTTGAAAGCAACGCGCATTTAAGTTGTACTTTCAGGCAACAACAACAACAACAACAAAAACAAATGGCATAATTTAAGCTTTATATAATTAAAAATGAGTATGCAGCCATGTATGTGTGTTTTCTTAGGCATAATCACTCCATTTCTTAAAGCGAACAACGCGCAGCTGCTTTGCTCCTTTCACAACAACTTCTTTTATATTCGCTTTTCTAAGGCTTTTCAACCAAAAAAAATCACTACTTATTATCATTATTCAAAAAGACAGTTTATCAGCTTTTGAGGCGCTCATAAAATGCGCGGTGATCTACAAGGCGGCGATCAGCAAGCCACCCCATATGCCCATAAACGCTCAAGTTGCTTAGTTAACTACTGTTGCCGGGCAAGGAAAAGAACGCACAAACAAATCTACACTGCCATCTTTAATTTCGGTCCCAGCAACGAATATTTAGCTCACTGATTTTCTAAAGAGCCACGCAGCTGGGGTGGCAATGGCCCGAAGTAAGTGTGGTGGTGTTTGTGGTGGGGTTGGCAACAATGCGCCCGCTTGCGCTTACCCTCCTTCAAAGTGTCCTTTCAGGTAGCTGCTTTTGCTTGGTTAGGCATTTGCAATCTTTTGTAAGTGATTTCTCGAGCGCAACAAATGCGCATGTGCGCCGTCAAGGCAACTACTTCAAGTCTTCCCGTAAGACCGGTTGTTGATTCTTTTGAATTCGTTACAAAACAGAACAGAAAAAAAAAACAAAATTGTCTTCTCTTAATGGGATGGGAATGGGTGGTTAGCGTTCTCATATACCTAAGCGCTTTTTCAATTGCGTAAAAAATACATTATTTATGCCAGAAAATGTATGTCCTGCTGCAGGATACTTGGCAGCGATTTTGATTGATGACGAAGTGGCATAACAAACGTTAAGAATTTAAATAACTTTGCTGTGTGCTTAAGATCCTGAAATAATTTAAAAAAAAATTATTTACGCAGCGGAATAGAAGCGTGAAAATTAGAAACCGGTTACAATATAGCTACTAGTCGATGTCCTGCATAAATTAGCTACAATGTGAATTTTAAAAACAACACTTTCCGCGGTAAAACCCAAAAAACGGTATTCGAAAATTAATAATTATTTTTTTTTTAATTTATTTCTTGATTTTATCTGATTTTTATATTGCAAGTATTTTCCTAACGTGAATACCCCTCACAAATAAAATACTTTCATGAAATACCTCAAAATATGCCGTAAATGGGAGACATCCTTCTGTAACCGGCGGATACTGTGAAATATCTAGGGCTCATCCTGAATGGGATTCCTTTCACGGAAGCCGAATATCGAAGAGAGAATATAATGCCCGTGGATATCGCCGGAAGGTGTATGGTCTTGAAAGTGGCTATTAGTCTCAGAGAATCTGAGTTTCTAAAGGAACACCTATCTGCACAGAGGAACAAAAACCAAACTCTATAAGTCACGCATTATTCCCGTCCTGCTATATGGTGCAGAGGCTTGGACGATGAGAACATCTGATGAGTCGACGTTACGAGTTTTCGAGAGGAAGGTTCTGCGAAAGATTTATGGTCCTTTGCGCGTTGGCCACGGCGAATATCGCATTCGATAGAACGATGTGCTATATGAGATATGCAATGTCGATTGACATATATCAGCGAATTAAGAGACAGCGGCTAAGCTGGCTAGGTCATGGCGAATGGTGAATAAATATAAAATACTCCAGTATTTGACACAGTACCCGGCGAGAAAGCAGAGGAAGAGGAAAACCTCCACTCCGTTGGAAAGACCAGGTGGAGAAGGATCTGACTTCAGTTGGAATATCTAATTGGCGCCACCTTGCGAAAATAAGAAACGACTGGTGCGCTGTTGTTAACTCGGCTATAACCGCGTAAGCGGTTTCTACGCCAAGAAAGAAGAAGATCTGCACAGTCCAATATCCTTACATACTTTGATTTCATAACGGATCACTTGGATCTTGGAGTCACCAAATCGAAATCTGGTGGTTCCTTTTCTGCCCATATACCGCCGAGGAAGTTATGAGTAGGAAAAAGCGTTGTAGTAAAGGTGTTGCGAGCTTCTTTACGGATGGGTTAAAATTGTAGGGGAAAGTAGTTGAGAGATTTACTGTAAAGAGCTCTCTATCAACTCTAGCTTCAGACTTGCTGACTATTGCAGTGTCTTCCAAGCCAAGTTTGCAGCCATTAAGGTAGCAGTAGATTTATTGCTCTGGATTGCAACTCCCTTCAAAGAAGATATCAAAGGGGCGATAATAGCCCTGAACTCGTTTGAAGTGTGTTCAGGGTTGATCGTGGAGTGCCTAAACTCGCTAATAATAGCATCGAGTGCCTTTGTGATAAGACTGGTATGGGTGCTGGGCCATAGCGGAATCGCAGAAAATTGCAAAGTTAATGAGCTAGCAGGGAAAGGCACCCCAGAGCCGCTATCAGTAGAATGGGAGCGGGTCGGTGCCCCGTATCCTCTTGTGTTCTACTACTAGATAGCTGAGCTTCGACACGATAGTTACATGTGCTGTGGGAAAAGCCTTCTGGCCAAAGATCGATCGCAAGAAATCTAGTGATCTCTTGCTCTCCCTAGTTGTGAGGCTTTTAACTGACGTCATCTGCAGAAGCTGTATGAAGGAAGATGAGATGGAAATAACTCAACACTTCCTACTGTCTCACGTTTGGGAGATCAAGACTTAAACACTTGGGAACGCATACCTTCAGATGACCCACCGAACTGGCGGTAATAGAAATTAAACGCCTGTGCTAATTTGTATTGGCTACTAAGCTCTTTGCTAATTTAAAAGTTCGAACACAGGAGTTCTTCTTTTCTATGGCTTCTTAAAGGCCTACATATAGCAGTTCACGTCCGATCTTTGATCAGCTACCTAACCTAACCTAACCAAGTAATAAAAAAAACTCATACAAGGACATCATTTTGATCATTTGGCTTGTATGGCAACTGTGTGCTATATTAAAGGGTGCAAACAGGAACATCTTTTGGCAGATTGTAGCGTTGCCTTGGACAATAATCCAGCAGAAATTTCCAGAAAATTTCTTATAAAATAAAAAAGGGTTCTCAAAAATAGGCTTGATTTTGATCGGAAAGTTTGTATGTCAACTATAAGCTATAGTAGCCTGATATCAGCGGGACCGACAAAGGAACTTCATATACTTAGATATTTGAATAACTTGAATACCTCCAAACATTACAATGAGTTATTTTAATTTATTACGCAAGGCTGATTTTGATACTAACAAAGGCACCAAGAGCTATTCTATCGCGAGTGGAGTGCCACTAGCTTAAGTCTTAGCTGCCTTCTTATGGAAAATCATGTATGACGAGTTGTTAGGAAGACAGCAGCCAGCAGTTTTGAAACTAATAAAATATGCGGACGTTCTCATAGTTGCAGCAGTGACTAAAGAACTAGATCACCTAGGAAATAAATTCAATGAGTGTATAATTGATCAATGCCAATGGTCTTATGACAATCTTTTCTTTGAAACTGACTGAGCACAAACCAGAAGTCTTGCTCAGAAGCACCTGGAAGGTTAAGGAACCAATAGTTCTTACCATATGGAAGTACGTGACTACCTAATAGCCGCAGCTGACTATTATCCAACGCAACGCTATCATCTCCGAATAAATTGTTCAGATCGGACCACTATAGCATATAAATAAGCCAATAATAATTGTTATACATAAGCAAGTTTTTACTTCCTGTGTGCAGCCAACCGGGTCTGACTTATTTCCATCACTATAATCATTATAATTAGGTGGCCCGAGGTGAAGCCCTTGCTCAAACGGAATTCTCCGCAATTTCTATGCTTCAATCGCATAAAAAGCGCATATCCTGGTGAGCTGTGCTCTTTGCCTTTTATACGAAAAAAAAATTGCAATAAAAACTTGTAATGAATTGCAAACAAAAAACGGAGCGTAAAAACTGTACATGAGCATTACTAAAGTTTCCACTTAATTATCAGTTGCTACTGTGCATTTCTACAATAAATTTCCATATGAATGGCTTGCAGTTTGCGCCAGAACTTCCGCAGACGCCGTGGCAAATGAGCCGGAGAATCAACGAAATCACATCATGTGACAAGGCGAGCACAAACACAAGCACAAACCGATAGCGCAGCAACAAAGCAAAGCGCAACGAATACCGGATGTCAACGTGTTGCTATTGTTGTTGTTGCTGTTACCCATTTCCACATGAAAGGGTTGTGTCAAGGCGAAAGGTGTTAAATAACATAATTACGGTTAGTGCGAAAACGTAAGCGATCCGAATAAGCGATAGACGACGACAACGCGCCTGCCACTAGTAAGTGTCTGTGTGTATGTATGTGTGGAAAAAATTGCTGTAGAGCACAAAGACGGAAGGTAAATGTGAGGTAATGGAAGAAAGTGCTGAAATCTGATATGAAAATTTGATTAAACAGCGAACGCGCGCACCCGCACTAAATTGAGAGCAGAAAAAAATTAACAACAACAATAAGATTGCAACAGTTTTGCAGGCATATCTGTTTTTTGGGTGCCTGCCACACGGCAGATTGTGTAAAAAAGGCGCCAACTTCACAGGATTCACTCAGCCGCGCAGCCGCAGTCACGTGACACGTGCTGTCAGGCGTTTGCGCAACCGTCGTGGCTGCCGAAGGAAGCGCAAGCAGTCAGGCAAGCCAGTTGAGTAATCATATGAGTAGTTGTTAGGGATCTTATGCCACGGCGACGAGCCTCAACGCGTCACTTGAGGCAAAAGTCCTACTTACGCCCGCAAACAAATGTACATGCGTGTATGTGTGCGTGCGTAGGTTTGACAATGATTTCCGATATCCTTACGCCGGCTGAGCATTACTTGCCGCTTTGCTCAATATTTGCCTTGCATCAGCTGTTTTTTGTGCAGCTCGCTCGCATTCTCCTGACTCCCTCAATCTCACCGAAATCCGAAAATCGGCATTCTCTTGCTTATAAGTATCCTGCATGTGTGTGATTTCCCTTTCTTACAATGTTATCTTTTTATTTTATATTTCTTTCTTTTGCTTTACGAGGTGGCTTTTGTGTTAATGTTGTTGCTGTTGCTGTTGCCGTTTGCGCGCGCGTTCGTTCCATTGCATTATTATCGGCCCGGTGTGTTCAGCACTCTTGCGCTGCTGTGTGCTCAGTTGTCTTGCTTTGCTTCTTGAGTTCCTTTGTAGTTGTTGCTATTGTTGTTGTTGTGTATTATGCTTTTGTCATTGCCGGTAGCAACTGCTTGGTGCTCTTTGATATTTAGTTTTATAAGATCTCTCGATTTGTTGTTATAGCTGCGTGTTTGTTTACTCACACACACATATGCACATCTATATATATATTTCGTAATATATGTATGTGTTCATTGCTTAGCGCCTAGAATGAACAAATGTGCTGACTCAGTGCAGCATCGCGGTTCAATCTTTCGGCAGCTTCCCTTGGCACCCACATAAACCTACATATTGGAGTACGTACATATCCATACATATATGTGTATGTATGTATGTAAACAATACCGTCAATACACATTCGTTTCGCCATGTTAACATGACTCTTTAATTAATTTGGGTGATTGTGTGTGGTGGTGAATATGGACCGGTGTGCATTCGAGCAGATGCAGCTGATTAACTTGGAAAAATATTGAGAGATAATAAAAATAATAACCAATAAAGAAAACAATATATTAGTAAATTAATATAATGTATACCTCTTTGGGCCTCGTCCGCTTCCTTTTGGGTGTTACAAACTTCGCGCCAAACTTAATATCTACAGGGTGTACATTCAGGGTTGAGGGTATAAATATGTAAAACAAACTGCGAAATTATCAGTAAGAGAGCAGTCTCCATTTGAAATAAATTGTAATAATAAGAATAACAGTTACAAGAATTAACTCAGAAAAAAACTACAAGGTCTGTCGCAAAAGAAGCAGCACTGTTAAAAAAACAACAAAAAATTAATTTTTTCCAAAAGTTATTTTTTTTATTCAAAGTAGTTTCTTTGTGCTTCGATACAATTAGCATTTCAAATGAGTGTTTAAGGTTATTTTTC
The DNA here is from genome assembly GCF_016617805.1 of Bactrocera tryoni. Lineage (NCBI taxonomy): Eukaryota > Metazoa > Arthropoda > Insecta > Diptera > Tephritidae > Bactrocera > Bactrocera tryoni. Next base: position 30,926,648 of record NC_052503.1, on the reverse strand, counting down.
GGAATGCTCTTGAGAATATCGATCGTCGCCTTTTGGATAGCTTTCCTTTAATGGGCAAATGAAGTTTTCCAAATAGGTAAAAATCACAGGGTGCCAGATCAGGTGAGTAGGGTGAGTGACTAATGGTTAATATGCCATTTTTTGTCAAAAAATCAGTGACAAGCGTCGACTGATGACACGGCGCATTATCGTGCAACAGGCGCCAGGATCCTGCCTCTCGGTATTGTGGTCAAGCACGACGAATGCGCGACAAAAGACGCTTCATAACACCAATGTAAAATACAGCATTAATTGTTTACGAACTCTCGGTGTACAATACCCTCGGAATCGTAAAAACAAATCAGCATTGTCTTTATTTTTGACTTCTGAAGACGACCAACTTCTGATCGTCACAGAGGTCCTCACGACCTTCTTGGAATCGCTTAAACTACTCACGCACATTACTACGGGATAGGCACTGATCACCATAAACTTTTTTCATCATTTGAAATGTTTCAGTAAACGTTTTCCCAAGTTTAAAACAAAATTTAATATTTGCTCTTTGCATTTTACGACCGATGACCAAAAGCTGTTGTCACTTTTTGATCGATAACATCGATTGTAGTTATCCAATTGTCTTAAAAATTTTACGAAATGTCAACAAGATATCAAACTTTTTATTTCATATACCAATAGGTGGCGCCACCAGAAACAGTTGTACATATTTAAAAAGTTCTGTGACAGACCAACGAAGACAAAAAACTAAGATATAAGATCTTCCTGTATTTAATAAATTTGTCAGGTTGTGACGTAGAAATAATTTTTTTTGGCACCATTTCAGCAAAACCATTGCTTTTACTGTTCGATCCTTGCATTTGTCTATAGTAATAATAATATACTTTTAGTTTTTGGTTTTGACATCATTTTAAGCATCCTTAGCGCCAGACACATTTTTTCAGAGGTCTTCTTTAAGATCGACTTTGATGCCTTAGCCAAAAGGCCAAAATCTTTCAAAATTAACAGTCTACAAAAAAATAAATAAATAAACAAAAAATTGAAGGTTTTTGGACTTTTTTTTTTTTTAATACTCATGCCTTTGGGTATGCCGATGCCGAAAATGGCATTAATTTTGTCATAAAATATCACTTTTTCTGACAATGCTGGTATCTATATTAAATAAATTACCATCTTAGAATAAAAAAAATAATAATTTATAATTATGTTCCAAACGTATTATTTTAATTTAATTAAACTCTTTAGTAAGTACTAAAAACCTTAAATAAACAACTGGCAGGTCTCTCTGAAGCATTCAATAGTAGTCTGTAATCATTGAGATGCTTTAATCGTCTTTCATAATCTTTCCTATCTCCTTAATATCTGGGCTGAAATCGTCCATCTTTATTTTTTCTGGAAGGTAGTTGTGGTGGGAAAGAAGAAAAAGTACTTTAAGACTCATTAGGCCACTATTTAATATTCCTTTGACGACTTTTTTTTTTTGTTAGCTAGGGGTTTTTTGCCTTTCTTTTTAAGCATACGTCATAATTGCGATGAATTTCGCATCAAGCACAATAGAATATCTGGTCCTCTACGTTGACCTACAAGAGACCTTGAAACTTTGATACTAAGTATTTAAAGCAACTTTTAGAATAACTTTCTGAGATGACACTGAAGTTTAATGTGGGACAGTTCTTCTACTTTTTTGTCCAATGGTTTGTTCGGTCTCTATCAGTGCAAGATACTCGCGAACTACTCAACCGATCTTCATGAAATTTTACATAGGTCCTTGAGATATAATTCTTAAAGACACGGACGAGGGCAGTTTTTCGATTACAACTGTTTGAAAAAGAATTTAATTTACAGTTTTTTTTTCTTAGACCATGTTCAAAGTTAATGTTTTAACTGAAAAACATTTTTTTCACTTTACATGATCTTGTGAGGAGTTATCCTGCCAACGCGGGCGCATCTTTTTTCCGAGGGGTCACCGGAAATGGCGTCGCAATGGTCTAGACTAAAATATTTTTTTCCAAAAATTTTAGAGTTTCTTTGTTAATACTTTTTTTATTAAATTATATTATTAAATTTCCATATATCATAATAAAAACAACTTTTTTTTGTATATTTTAAAGTTAATAATAAAATTAAGCATCCGAATCGCGCTTCCGACATTTGGATGTAAATATTGCCACTGCAAACCAATCTCGGCTGTCAACACAAGAAATCAGCGAATGTCAGCGGCAACACTTTCCGCTGACATAATCAAGCATCGACAAATGTTTTCTGTCGAACATAAAATTTTCACGCACTCAAAGCAAAAGCGGCGACTAATATAAATTCACTCAACTGCGGTAACTTATGAATGAGTCGGCGATGAATTGAACGATTTACGACGTGTAAGCGGAACGCGTTTGCTGCGAGTGTGTTTGTGTGTTGGCCTGAGTGTCAGCAGGCATGTAAAACATCGCAAAATGCAAAACTTGACTTGAAATATGCAACGCATTTCCGCAGCAGACGCAGAGGCTTTGAATAGCCACACACGCACACAGGCGCACAGGCACCAACATTTACATAGAGGCAGCTTGAGGTGAAATTAAGTGATGCTGGCAGCCGCCGCTAAGCAGCATACCGCTATTCAAATGTCCATCAACATGTGTCAGCGTGGAACGTGCCAAGCTGAGATTTGCTGCTGTTTGGCTGCTATGCGGCTCCTGCTGGCTATTTTTTCTTGTTCTATGTAGTATTTGGTGTTGTTATGTGCATTCAAGCCACCGCCTTGCATGCGTTGTTGCAAAAGTGTGAAATTGAAATTTTCTAATGCGATCAGTGGACAGCCGCGCGTCAGTCAACGGTGAGAGGTACACGTTAACTCACTCACTGGTAAGAACCAGCATACATACTTATACTACAAACAAGCGTATTATATGTATGCATAGCGGAGAAGAGCAATTTTCGAACACTTTTTGCAGTAATATATGCATATGTATGTATATTTATACTGAGCACTCTTGCCTGTAAGCTGGGCGCTGAGTGTCTCATTGAAATGTCAATAGCAACTGGATATGCCAACTGCCCCTATTCTGATAAGCAATTGGAAATCACAATAAAATACCAATTGGAGATTGGTTTCAAATTGGACTCCTGCGCTGTGTAACAGTTAGCAGCGATCAGTTTCATATAATGTATTTTCATTTGCGCGCGAGTTCGTTGCTTAAGTCTTTCGTTTACTTAAGGGTTGAAGTCTGTCTAAAACATTAGAAAATGCCGATATTTGTTTTCATAGTAAGGAAATGAAAGTCAAACTACTCTCTTTATGATTTTATGAAATATTTATTTGAGTGCAAAAAAATTTATTGGCATTCGGTCACAAATTGACGGCTGGTGGGCCAAGCCAATCACTTCTCCTTAGAGATAGACGCCGATACAACAACAACAAGTTCTTCAAAAATTATACCATTCACATGAATAGTAGCTTATTACAATATTCATGCACATATCTCTACAAACACAGAAGTGTTTTGAACAAAGACCGGATTTTGATCGATCAGTTTGTATGGCAGCTATATGCTATGGCAATCCGATTTCAACACTTTCTTCAGAGATTATACCGTTCACATGAATAATACTTCATGCCAATTTTGGTGAAGATACTTCGTCAAATACAAAAGTTTTTCTTACAAGTACTGGTTTCTGATTAATGAATTTGTATGGCAGCTATATGCCAAAGCAATCCGATCTCAATAATTTCTTTAGATATTATACCGCTGTCTTGGCGAATAATCCATTCGAAATTTCGTGAAGATGTATCATCAAATACAAAACTTTTTCCATACAAGGGCAAGTACTTGTTCGGTCAGTTTGTATGGCAGCTATATGCTATAGTGGTCCGATATTGACGGTTCCGACAAACGAGTAGCTTCTTTTGAGGAAAAGGACGTGTGCAAAATATCAGAATGATATCTCAAAAATTGAGAGACTATATATGTATATATACATTCTTTTATAAGGATGCTTCTTTTGGTGTTACCAACTTCGTGGATTTCTAATATAATCTGTCTTAGTAAAATTTTCTAATCTTTAATAGATACGTGAGATAGTCTCCAAAGACCATCTTCGCCCAATTTAAATAATTTTGTTTCGGGAAAAATCTCGTTTAATGTCTTGGGTGCCACAACTAACTGACACAAACACTTCCTTACACTTGTGGCTTGGATAAGAAGGCAACTTTTTAACTAGTTTATCAATTAGATAATGTTTTTAGAATTCTAAAGTTACTTTAAGCATAAAAAAATATTATTAGAGAGGACTTAGACCTTATATACTAACCTTTAAACCAGATAGAGGTATATATTAACCCTCATATCTAATTCCAGCTACCATGACGTAATGACTTCATTGCTCAACCAGATTTTCACTCATAACTATTATTACTGCTGCCGCCACTACAACAACTACAAATACAAACACAAACAAACTCAAACCAAGAATTATTAATATTGTCACGCTTTTAATTAGCCAGCGCTGCCTTACACGCACAGCGCCGAGCTTGGACGACAATTAATGAAGCAAAATGCTTGAGAAGCAGAAATTAATGGTGCTAAAAACTGGTGAACCGCTGATGAACACATGATTGTGATGGCCATTGCTGCGCCTGGAAGCACTTTCAACACACACACGCATGCGCACACAACCAACAACAACAAATAAAGCTGACAACTTTTACTACGAGCTACGAGCTAGTTGGCAAAATATATGATGTGTTCATAATTTTTGCTGCTTTTGGGCATTGCTGCCACCAAACTGGCTATTTCTATGGGGCCAGCTACTTTTTCGCTACCGTTGGACCGGTACACGGACTGCGCCTGTGTGAGTTCATCGATATTAAAGTCCAATTGAAACGCAATCGCTTAATTAGCCGTCGCTAAATGACACGTGATGTTGATGATGGCAAAGTTTATGGCTCTTGGCTACTTGTATTTCAGGCATTAAACACATTGTCTCGCAAAAGTATATTATTTACAAACGCACAAACTCAGAAGCAAATATACATATATACTCAGACATATATATATATATATATATATATATATATATATAAAGTCATATAAAAAATATGTGTCGCTAACACCAACGCAGTGGCTGCCATTCGAAAGTACAGTGGCGTGTAATTGGTGAAATTATTGCTAATAAAATTTGGGGGAATTTATGCGTCGTAAATGCATTTTTTATCGCATGCGATAAAGATGCTGATGATAAGCTAAGATATACGGGCTTGTAAATATGTCAGCTACAAGGAAAACCGTGAGCAAATTAATGCAGATACTAGAAGCATAGAATTAATGAAATCAAATTTGAAGAACAAGAAAAACAATTTTAATTAATACTTTCCAATGATTTTGACTGCAGAGAAAATTTCGAAAAACAACGTTTTGTCTCAGATTCAGGATTCAAATAAAAATACAAAGCGACTTTGGGTTTAAGGGTTTAAGGAACGCTCATAAAGTTATGAAAAAGATGGAAGTGAGAATCATAATTCGGAATCGAGCACCGCTCCTGCTAAGCCACAATATGCTACTCACGCACTCATCTCACTGTCTCACTCACCAACTGTTAATATCTCTTCCAATTAACCGGTTCCAAGTCCGTGTTGTGGAAGGTAGAGAATTGAAAGAGGGACCTCATTGGCTTCAAGTATGCGTTTCGATAGAAGAAGCGAGTAATACTCTCTGAAAAACCCATCCACCTTTAGTGCCCTTGAGATCTTTGGCAACTGGACGAAAGGTAACGGACTCACTGTTAATCCGGAGATAACAGAAATCTGTCTTTTCACAGTGGGGACGAAAACTACGCAATTCAATCTCCCCTCCTTAAAAAGGTATTACTATCGAACTCTCGAGCTCTGTCAAATATCTCGGAGATATCCTAAATAAAAAACAGACCTACAGTGAACACATTGTGAGCAGGGCTTCCAAAGCCTTTGGAATTTCCTGCAGAAGAATCATTGCCCAAAGTGAGGTTTACGATCGCACATAGTCTACTGGTCAAGTGTGCTCCGCTCAATATGACCAGTGGTATGATGGATAGAAACAATGAAAATGTGCCTTTTTAATCCCCGGAACAATGAAAACTACCGCAACAAAGGCTCTGGAGGATATCCTCGACAACCGGTCAATAGACACACAAGTGAAATATGAGGCATTGCTTACGGCCAGCCGGCTCATGATTGTATGCCATTGGTCACCATGGTATCCTACTCGATCTTGTTAATGAAGTCGGGTTAAGCTGGCACTGCGACCGAATAAAGGTGACAGTACAAGAACAGAAGCAGACTTCTTCTGTAGCAAATCTATGGACATTCTTAAAGATAGCCAAAGGGCAATTAAGGCTACCCGCAGCTCCGATACTTTGTCTAATTGTGTTAGGTAATACAAGTAATAACTAGACTTTTAGTAGGAAACTCGGTTACTATCATCTCGATTGCTCGATAAGGCTTAAATTGATTAAAATGATGGGTCAAGTGCGACCACATAAGTCCGGCGCACATGTGCCTACTTTTTCACTCAACACACCACCAACAAACTGTCAAAATTGAGTATGCGATCACCTCATTTATATACACTTCTAACATATTTATATGTCAACAAGCTTCCTTTGAGCTTATTTCGCTCATATTTTACAGACCAAAAGTTCTATACAAGTAATGCATAGAATGTTATTTCCTTAGCTGTTACAGTCGCTTACTGAGAACCGGGTTGCAAAATAACGAAATATTCTTTCAAAACAAAGGGCTTAGTTTAAGGTTAAGGAAGAAATGTTCCGGCAGTAAAATTCTAGATGCTATTTCTGCTACTAGCATTACTAGTCTAATATAATTTTGGACCAGAGAAATTCATTTTTATAATGCCCATTTTATGTATTTCCACATACAGGGTTTTCCAATAAGAGTGATATGATTTCTTAAAAAAAAACACTAATTTTTAAGTAAATTCAAATGATTTTTATTAAATTTAAAGTAAAATCGATGCAATTAAGTTCTGAATATAACACCATTCAAATAGCCTCCGCGACTTCTATTGCTGGAACGAATAAAATGAACCCAATTTTCGATTACTTTTTCCACTTAATCTCGTCGTGTGTCATGAACAGCTCGTTTAATATTGACTTCTAAACCTTGAAGAAAGTCTGGTTAATTGCTAAAGATCAAAGACTTCAAATAGCCCCACAAGAAGTATTTAATTGAAGGACATTCAATTTCACAATTTCTTGAAATTATCGAAACTCCGCAATAATTCGGTGGTTGCACTTGTTGTGTGGCATGTAGCCTAGTCTTGTTGGAACCAGATGTTGTCAAGATCAACTTCTTCTATTTGCGGCCATAAAAAGTTGGTTATCATCAATCCATACCGCTCTCCATTGGCAGTAACTGTGTAACCAGCTTCATTTCGAAAGAAGTGCGGACCGAAGATGCCACCAGGTTCGAAACTACACCAAACTGTCAACTTAGATGAATGTAATGGTTAGTCATGAATAATTTATGAATTTTCTTTGCACCAGAATTGACAGTTTTGTTTATTTACCACACTATTCAGATGGAAGTGAGCCTCATCGGAAAAGATGATTTTCTTAAAAAAATCGTTATCATTTTTAAGTTATTTACGGTGTTCAAATGATTTCAGTTCTTGAGTGAGAACAATTTTACACGAATGCAAGCCCAAATCCTTTCTCAAATTCCGCCTGGCTGTGGTTTGAGACAATCCCAATTCTTGAGAGCGTCTTAAAAATGGCTAAAATTAAAATAAAATGGCAAATTTTTTATTATTTACACGACTTACTCAATGTTCTTTTTTTTTCGTAAATTTACCGCACCACATCATTATACCCTAAACAGGGATATTAAGTTTTTCGCGATGTTTGTAACACCCAGAAAAAAGCGTCGGAGACCCTATAAAGTGTATATATAAATGATCAGTATGTTGAGCTAAGTCGATTTAACCATGTCCGTCTGTCTTGTTGTCCGTCCATCCGTCCGTCTGTATATATGTATACGAACTAGTCCCTCAGTTTTTAAGACATCCTTTTGAAATTTTGCAAACGGAATTTCTCTTCAAGAAGCTGTTCATTTGTCGGAACGGCCGATATCGGATCACTATAGCATATAGCTACCATACAAACTGACGATCGGAATCAAGTTCTTGTATGGAAAACTTTCACATTTGACGTGGTATCTTCACCAAATTTTGTATAGAGTATTTTCTAAGAGAACAATGTAATCTTCGAAAAAATTGTTCAGATCGGATTACTATAACATATAGCTTCCATACAAACTAAACACATAGTTACTAAAAGAAATGCATCTGTGAAGGGTATATTAGCTTTCGTGCAGCCGAAGTTAACGTTTTTTCTTGTTTTTTTCATCTTTTAGTGCTAAGCTAAAAAGCTATGCATATTCCTGGTTAATTCGTTTTTCCTTTTTCTTTGCTTAGGCTCATAATTCGTACTGTACAACTGCTCAATACGCAGCCTATGAATTTGCACTATTAAATTTTCCACATAGGGAGATGATTTGAAAGATTTCTTTGTACTCACATTATTTCTACAGTGAGGTTGTTCAAAAGGGTAAAATATGGAAAATGTTACTCTCCGTAATGCAGCAGATAGGTATATGTATATGACTGTTTTAATGCTCCGGGAGATTATACTGAATAATAAAATATAAAATCATAAAAAGTGTTTTCCTTATCAGACGACAAAACTAATTGAACAACCTGGTATATGCGTATTTGCCATATATGTATCGGGTGATTTTTTAAGAGCTTGATAACTTTTTAAAAAAAAAACGCATAAAATTTGCAAAATCTCATCGGTTCTTTATTTGAAACGTTAGATTGGTTCATGACATTTACTTTTTGAAGATAATTTCATTTAAATGTTGACCGCAGCTGCGTCTTAGGTGGTCCATTCGGAAAGTCCAATCAAGAAATTTTCAGTGAATGGGCCCTAGAAAAGTTGGCAGAAAATCCGCTTTTTTATCGACAAATTTTGTTCAGCGATGAGGCTCATTTCTGGTTGAATGGCTACGTAAATAAGCAAAATTGCCGCATTTGGGGTGAAGAGCAACCAGAAGCCGTTCAAGAACTGCCCATGCATCCCGAAAAATGCACTGTTTGGTGTGGTTTGTACGCCGGTGGAATCATTGGACCGTATTTTTTCAAAGATGCTGTTGGACGCAACGTTACGGTGAATGGCGATCGCTATCGTTCGATGCTAACAAACTTTTTGTTGCCAAAAATGGAAGAACTGAACTTGGTTGACATGTGGTTTCGCCATCTTGTTGTTGCCACACAGCTCGCGATTCTATGGCCATTTTGAGGGAAAACTTCGGAGAACAATTCATCTCAAGAAATGGACCCGTAAGTTGGCCACCAAGATCATGCGATTTAACGCCTTTAGACTATTTTTTGTGGGGCTACGTCAAGTCTAAAGTCTACAGAAATAAGCCAGCAACTATTCCAGCTTTGGAAGACAACATTTCCGAAGAAATTCGGGCTATTCCGGCCGAAATGCTCAATGGAAAAGTTGCCCAAAATTGGACTTTCCGAATGGACCACCTAAAAGACGCAGCCGCGGTCAACATTTAAATGAAATTATCTTCAAAAGTAAATGTCATGAACCAATCTAACGTTTCAAATAAAGAACCGATGAGATTTTGCAAATTTTATGCGTTTTTTTTTTAAAAAAAGTTATCAAGCTCTTAAAAAATCACCCGATATAAGCGCGATCTGTCAAACCGGTTTGTTTAGAGCAGCTGTCGGTACTGGATAAAAATATCGAACAAAAAATTTGTCTCACGTTTTGTATTACTAACCAAAATTCGTCTTTTTTTTCAAAAAATAGAAGAACGAATGTGACCGAATTTAAAGCCAAAAAACGCAATGAATACCACCGTATTCACCAGATTTGGCTTCGTATGATTTTTTTTCTTATCCTCCAAACTGAAATTGCCGCTCCGTGGAACCCGTTTTCAGTCGATCGAACCTCATTATGTAAAAATCACCGTTTTTGTCCAAGCAAAACACACCAAAAGAAGTCTTTCAACAAACATTTGCTGAACTGGAATCTAATTATACAAATAATTGCTGGAAGTTATTGTTTACGGATGGCTCCAAGTCCATCGATTCCACTTCGTTAGCAGTTGTCACTGCCACAGGAGAAATTATTTGCAATTGGCTTCTCCCCTCAACGAGCTCTGTATTTACCGCTGAAGGAGCTGCTATTCTTCATGCAGTTAATCACGCAAAAAAGACGAAAGAAAGTTCCTCATCTGTACCGACAGCAAATCGTGTATGTCTGCAATAACGTCTCCTTCCAATCGCAATCCCATAATAGAAGTTATCAGGGACGCGGTCATTGGTGCCCCTCAGAAAATCCAAGTAATGTGGATCCCTGACCATGCTGGTATTACAGGCAACCACTTTGCAGACCTCGCTGCGAAAAATGTTGCCAGGACTCCTGCCTTAACATACTACGTCTCATCCAAGCAAGACATTCTTAACCTTATTAAACACAAAAGGCATCAAAAAAACGCAAGCGAATGGAAAACATTTAAACATCACTACGCGGTCATAAACCCAGCCAGAAATCGTATAATCTACTCGTCAACAGTTCCAACTAGCGTAATGAAGACATATACTCGATTAAGGATTGGACACACTATCATAACACACGCCCACTTACTATCGGGTAAAAGCCCATCCATTTGCCCCCTTTGCGATGACACCGCTTCTATCAAACTTACTCACACTCTGTCCGATGCTTCACCCAACAGCCCACAACTCTGGCAACATTGATCTCATAAAACTACTAAGTGAACCTTCAGAAAAAAACGGTATGATTGTATATAGATTCTTAAAAACCAACGATTTGTTAAAACATATTTAAGCAACTTACATCTTTACTAACCCTTAGCAAATAGAATTTTTCACCTAGTTATAATTACAAGACGGCTGAAGGCCTCGTAGCCAGTGCTGCGTTTATGTATTTATATAATAAAACTCTTTTTTGTTAAATGAATTATTATAAATAAATAAATAAATAATGTAAAATCACATATCTCTCAACCTACTAGACGAATTTCAACCAAATTCGGTATATAATATTATCATGGTAATCCTATGTCAACGTGTGAAAATAGGCAAATTCGACAATCCCATATAACACAATTTTAAATTCCATCTGATTGTTTCACTATTCACTATTAAAATCAGGATCAAAAAATGTTGTTAATCAGACTAAAACCGTCCAAGCCTTAGCTCCTACGTAATACCTCTGCCTAGTTTCATAAAAATTAAACATTATATTGGCAATCCAAGTGTGTTAGAGGTTAAATATTGCAAATGTGTTTTTATGTTATTAAAATATTGAAATTTGCGGCCGCCTCCCGAAAATAAATCTTACGGGCCTGCTCGAATGCTTTCAAATTTCCACTTGGCTTTATACCTTATATATCGCTCAATATGTAAGATATCTCAACAAAACTTAGCGTATATTATTAAATATACTATAGTTAAATACCAAAATCTACGAATTATTCCGATACTACATATGTATGTATGGTATATTGATTTTCATTATTCCAACAAACTTTTTGTCGAATATCTGAACCAGTGCGTGAGATTATGCTTTCGAGTATACCTAAGCAATATCAAAGGAGGATGGATTTATGTGTGGAGGATGGAGTCATGTGCAGAAGTTCACGCAAGTGAGGCAAGTTCTCTGATTGCCATTCACTTAGGAGTGGCCATAAACGATTCTTTTACATATGGATCAAGCAGCTCACGACTTCCGGTCTTTGACAAAATATCCTCTGGATAGCTAAATAACACCCTTTCGAAGACGAGTTAAAGAGAAAAGGCGAGCCATCCCTCCCCAGAGTGCGCTGGGTTTGGGACCCGCCACGTAAAAAACGCCCCCAATGAAAACAAAGCCCACGGAAGACCACTCATTCTTCCCGTCCTACTATATAGTGCAGAGGCATGGACGATGACAACGATGAGCTGTATATGTATATACGACGACATTGACATATGTAGTTCAGCGAATTAAAAGACAAACGCTGGCTAGGTCGTGTCATCCGAACTGAAGAAAATACTCCAGCTCTGAAAGTATTTGACGCAGTAACCGCCGGGGGAAGCAGAAGAAGAGGAAGACCTCCATTCCTTTGGAAAGACCAGGTGGAGAAGGACCTGGCTTTCCTTGGAATCTCCAATTGGCGCCACCTTGCGAAAAGAACAAACGACTGGCGCGATGTTGTTAACTCGGCTATAACCGCGTAAGCGGTGTCTACGCTGATAAAGAAGAAGAATGTCAAAGCTTAATGCAACAACTTCCGACCTTTGCCTGCACCCAATATAATCTGTATTCCCACGACAGCCGGTTCTAGGGTTGCCGACTGGCTGCCGTCAATTTCTATATACCTTTTTTTTCTGGTCAAAACCCACAAATAAGTCTATTTGGCGGCTTTGTAAAGAATGTGGTTTCCGTTAAAAGCGGCGATGATGGTTTCAACTTGCGTTGGCTAAAGGCAACACTCTGAAAAAAGTGTTTGTATACGGCAGCAATGCTGGCGTCGCACCTATTTCGTTGCTTTTTAAATTTGCGGCTTTTGTAGAGGTAGTCTGAAATGAAATTTAAGCACTTTTATTGGTAACCATTTTACAGAAATGAGTTCTTTAACAAGTCGGACGACAGGCGCAAATATGGCAAAGTTTGTCAATGGCTGGGAGACGAAAAGTTCAGGGACGATTACAAGCTTTGGCCAGGTGGAGTCGTTCCCAAATGCAAATCTCACGCTGCCTGCAGCAAAATTTTAAATTGCAGCAGAAGTCTGGGTTTTAACGAAACACGCGAGGCAAAAGCACACCAGAAAATGTAAAAGCCATAGCAAAACGAAACCGGAAATTGAATACGTTTTGAAGGCAATGAAAATGCAGAAGGATTTCAGATAAAATTTGAAATAAGGGCCTCAGCATGTTTTTCGCTGAACACAATGTCAGCACTGACAGTGGTAGATCACCTAATCCCACTTGCGAAAGAAATAGTGCCGGATTCTGAAATTATAAAAAATGTTGATCTTGGGAGAAAATGTAGTAGCAAAAGAAGAAAAGGACAACTTGGTAAATAAGTTAAAAGTAAACCCGTTTTCCGTGACATGGTGGGCGGAGAGCACAGATATCGAGCACTCAATAAGCATATGTGCATCCTGTGGCCAGGTTTTGCACGACGAAGAAAAGGGACGAGTTGTGGTAAAGTTGTTGGATCTACTACCAATAGGAGCTGATTGCACTGCAGATGCTCTATACAAGACTTTTAAGGAATTAATTTTATCCCTAGGAATTCCATTTAATAACATAATTGGTAAATAAAATAAAATGGTCATATGTATATTCCAAATTTTAAAGTCGTTTTTTATTCCTTGTATTTTTAAGGCATGTGCAGCGACGGCGCAAATGTTATGGTCGGGAAATGCAATTTATTCGCTTCCAGGTTGATTAATAACATTCCAAACGTGGTCGTTGTAAAATGTATTTGCCATTCGGCCGCAATTATTGCAAGCAAAGCTTGCTTAGCACTGCCAAAAGCACCCGAAGATCTGTTGCGGCAAATCGGTTCGTATGTCTCTGGAAGTTCCAAGGGATGTGCGCAATTGGAAGCTGTGCAGGAAATGTTAGGTGGGAGGAAGAAAAAAATTCTAGGATGTGTATGGAATGGCTGTCACATCACTAAGAGTGCGTCGAAATGTTTAAAAGAAACTGGGAGACTTTTAGAATTTTTAAGCCCAAGCTAACCGCGCAAGATAAAGTTGAAATTTACAGAAATTATTTCGTTTTGAACTCAATAGCAAATGTAATGGGAAAGCATTGCTTTTTCTTGAGTATGTCCTCAACTATTTTAATACTCTACATCACACTTTCAGTCCAAAGTGCCACTAATACACCTTTTTCAACGGGAATCAGAAAAATTATTTTTTGAGTCTAGGTCAAAATTTCATTAAAGTCGGAACCCAATACTACTTGTGCTGTTAGATCACCGCATATTTCTCTACCTGTCGAAGAAGTTTTTTTTTGGGCATGGAGTGCATCGATCTCTTCTTTAATAACTATTCCGAAGGCTGCTGTCAAAATAAAATGGATTGCCTGCAGTTTCATTATTCACTAGAGAAATACAATGAAAGATTGCCCCTTGGAACAGGTATGTTGCAAAATGGAGTTTTAAGTCCCGAAATTACAATGAGGGGTAAAAGCTTCACCGTAATTTCACATTTAAAAATATTTGCAGCAGATTTAATGTAGATGCTTACAGCTCTTCTACAAGAGTGGAGAACTTTTAGAGTTTAATTTTAAGAGCGATGAAAAAGATAATCTTTTAAAGATGGGCACTGAAGAGTTTTGGAGCAATATCACTAAAATGAAAAACTTTAAGGACAATTTTGTTTGTCCTACTATATGAAAATTAGCCAAGTTTGTTTTAACACTACCACATGCCAATGCAGATTCCGAAAGAATTTTTTCTATAGTTACAGATGTTCGTACGAAAAAAAGAAATAAGTTAAGCCATGCAAATTTAACTTCGATTTGCATAATCCGCTCTTTT
>NC_052503.1:30904347-30911926 GCF_016617805.1 Bactrocera tryoni | reverse complement strand
ACTTCAGTTCTGATCAGGTCGACTGGCCATCAAGATCGTGTGATATGACACCGTCAAACTTTTTTCTGTAGGAATATGTAAAACCTAAAGACTCTGCGGACAATTCCGCTTCAAATCAGGCCCTGGAGCAAAACTTGACACATGCCGCTCGCCAGTTACCAGCCGAAATGCTCGAACGAGTCTTTGAAAATTGGACAATCTGAGACGTAGAAAACTTGTCAAAAATTAGCACTTGTATCTATGCTTACGACCCGAAAACAGACTTTAAATCGGACGTATATCGCGGGAAGAACCGGTCGAAAAAACACAAGCAGGTCAAAAATCAGATTATGTTGATAGTTTACTTTGATTATCGAGGTTTGATGCACTTCGATTCTTCCGACCAGCCAAACTGTCAACAAGGCATACTTTTGAGTGCTATGCGTCGTTTCACAAGCTATGCGTAAAAGTGGCCGGAATTATGGGTTGATAACTCTTGGTTTCCAGCATACGATAATGCACCGAACTTTTCGTCAAATGCCAACAACTCCCATCGTGCCGCAACACTTTCCATGTGAAAACATTGGCTCGTGTGACTACTGGCTATTCAGCAAACCTATCCGGCTGCTCCAGGGTGGTGAACACTAAACGTGGTGCAGTAATTGCGCATTGAAGGCTATTCCGGAAAGTTGATTTGACAGCTGTTTCGAAAGATTGGAAATAATGTTGGCATACTGTTTGTTGCCTGGGGAGACTACTTTGAGTGGTACGACATAGATGTTAAAGAATAAATTAATAAAATTTTTAATTATGAAGAAGTCTTACTATTTTGCTCACATCCTGCATGCTTACTGCAAAGCTGACCATTTTTGATCTTCACGAGAGTAAGTAGATATGAAAGTAATTTTGAGCAGCTCTTGCAATGGAGATTAGTGACCACATTAACATAAGCATCGATCTGTTTTGTTTTACAGATGCCGCTTGGAATAAAGAAAGTGATAATTCACAGAAAATATTAAATGCAAATGTCAAAACTTTAACCGTTGGTGTACACAAAAGAATCCTCACCGAATGATTGACCTAATTCCTATGGCGCGCTGCGTACTCCGTGTCACAAGACGCCGCTCACCTGCCTGTACCGAGTATCTGTGTACTTATGTCTGTGGCGGCGGCAATCAGTCATCAATAAACATTGTTGGCACAAACCGCACTCATGTTACCAGCAACAACAATAACAACAACTAGTCAATTGCAATTGTTGGCGCTAATACACACACAGTGATTGCTGCGAGTTGTTGTTGTTGCTGTTGTCGATCAGCTTTATGCCCGCGCTGTCGTCGTGATGACCTCCCCGCATAGCGATTGGGTGAATGCAGCAAAGTCTATTTCCAAACAATCGCGACGTATCGAAGTCAATGCAATAGAAGTTGTAGTATTAACATATACATACTCGTGTGTACCAGTATCTGGAAAGTAGCGTAGAAATTGGAGCTTGTGGGATTTCACCTTAAACAATTAAATGTGAAGTTTTCCCAAGGAGGCGCCTGTCTCATCGGAAAAAATTCTATTAACCGTTTGACGAAAACCAACAGCAACCAAGTTTCAGGAACGGAATCATATCATAAATAATATAACAAGTTTGTTCGAATCGCCATTACATTTGCTCATCCTCGCACTGCTCGCGCTATTTAATTCTCTGTGAAAACTACGCTGTGTGAAGAGAGTACTGCAAATTGATGCAAGAGAACATGCTGAACCTTCATTAAGTTGGCTTCTCACGCAAGCGTGGTTTTAGACAGTTTATGCCAGTTGTATCATAATAAATTACTTAAAGTCCCAAAAATAATTTGGATTTTTCATATAGAATTTAAAATTTAAGAGTTTTACAAATTAAAGTTAAGTTTTATGGAATATGACCCTCTTAGTAGGCGTCGTGCGCAGTAACTCGGGCTGACGGTTGGACCGACTCGGCGCATTTTACGTGGAGATCTTAAATGCAGCTTGAGCAAGAACTGAAGCGTCTCGACCTTTCAAGCGATACCGCTTCGTTCCACGGGCTTTTGGAAAAGTTTAAAGAAAATCCGACATTTCCGAGCCAAGATTTTTGATAAGCAATGATGACCATTTCTGGCTCAATAGAATGTAATCTTCAATGGCGAACGTTATCACGCCATGATAAAACGACTGTTGATACCTGAAATTGAAGCTCGTGATCTCTCGGCGACATGGGCTTTGAACAGGGAAGTGGAAGAGGCCAATTCTCTGGGCAGATCCATTCACGACTGGTCCATCATGTGATCCTGTAATATCAAGCGGCTAAATTTTTCTCTGAAGAAGATATACTAAGTTTAAAGTTTATGCGAACAATCCCGCTTCGATTCAGGCCTTGGAGCAACATCGCGCGTGTCATTCCGAACAAAGTCATACGAAAATTGTACTCAACGGGTGGATCATCTGACACGGAGCCGCGGTCAACATTTGGCAAGGAGACCATTTTTCGAATGATAATGGAGCATTCCTCATTAAATTTGAAGTTTCTTTGTATCTTTAAAAGTAGGGAACCTCTAAATGGATCACACTATATATACATACACATAAGTATATAACGTTAAAATCACACTATATACGTACTAAAAAATCTTATATGATATATAGCTTACGTGCAGCTTGAGTAGTCTGGCAGGAACTGATCTAAAACAGAATACTAATCAAAGTGCGGATGCTTACAGCTATCATTAATCCACTACACATGAAGCAATGGTTTGGGGACGGCGAATAAAGCAAAGACTATAATATTGCAAATAAATTAAATGGAATGCACAGACGGCAGTCTATTGCAGGAGCTACCAGGAGTCATGACTGACTGATGCGCTTAATATGCACCTGCTTTAACTGGCCATAAATCCCATAGATTCGCTGTTATAACATGGAAAGTTAAGAACACTACGATTTCTTGAACCATCTCGAAATAAATTCTAAATATGATCAGATTTTATTCTCCCAAATTCTTAGTTTTCCAGTAGTGACTCTCGGATGATAATAGCATGTAGGCGTGGCAATTGGAGAGAGAGAGTTTTAGTAAGAGGAGGCCTACTATATCGCTCTATACCGATAGATTCAAAATGCGCACCAGTGGAGTAGTAAGCACATGTCGATCTACTTTGTCCATAAATCTGCGTAAGCCGGCGTGAATATTTTCGTCATCGAGCTGCTAGACGAATTTGGAATCGAGTCAGAAATTTTTCTAGAGATGCCGGGCAGAAATAATACCGAGCCGATGAAAAAGAGTTTTACACTCACTTTGAAAAAATTACACAGAGCAGATGGAAATCAATAACCAACCGCCAAACAACAGGTGTACGTCCAAAGTATAACAAGATAGAATCCAAGCACTTATTACATAAGTTCCGGAACGCTGGCCATTTAGAGACTTACGGCTATCATAACGGGGCAACGGCCATTTTGAAGAGCAGGAGTTGAAAATGGGTGCGCTCTATGCATAACAAATCTTGCTGCAGCTGCAAACGCGAAGGTAGTAAGGAAATGTTGCTGTACTTCCTCTGTGAGTGCCAAGATCTATTACAAAACTCGACATGGGGCTATTCGAATCACATCAGGTACGAAGCGCCTTGAATGTCTGGCATGCAGCATAACACACATAAGTGGTTTGCATTGATGGACCCAACTGGTTTGAACGCACCGATGAAACGTGAAAGCAAGATTTAAAGATCTTTCGTGATAAATGTATCAAAATGACATCTAGCGCTAAGGTAGAGCCTGAGTGGGAGGTTACCCTTCAAGCTACCTACCTCCAGGGTTTTCTAGTCCAGAAAGTACAGGGACGGAGTCGATTTTAAAAACATGGTAATCGTTACACTTCTTCAAAAACTTTCAAAATAGGCTCCCTTCTGCGTTGATGTAGCGCTACCAGCGCGATTTCTAAAGCGTGAAGTCGTCAGCACGCAGGTATCTCCGGAATAGCCTTTGAGAGCCGAAGATGCAAGCTGCTTGGATCCCCTTTCATCGGTCTTTAAGGCAAGGAGACAAAAAGTCTGCGGGGGCCAAGCATCTGGACAGCTGGGGCGACTGCGGCAGCATTGGAATGCCGGCCTTGGTTGGAGGTAGCTGTTCACAAGAAAGGCGGTGTGAGCCGCATTTGCCGTAGTGCAACTTCCAATCGGCTGCGATGTCTTGTCAGACCGGGATTTACCCTTCATTTGAGGCCCTTAAGGACTTCCAATGTAAAAACTTGGCGTTGACGGTTTGTCCAGGAGGAAAAGAGTACATGATGGACGATGCCTTTGATGTCATCGTTTCTACCTCTTTGGATTTGCTAAATTCATCAGCGATCTCTCTCCCTGGCATTTCCAAAAAGGTCCATGCCAACTTAGATGACCTCTAACATTTCCTTCTGGGTGTTATCATCACAAACTCCCTAAGAAAACTTAATGCTACCCTCTCAGGGGTATAGGTATATAAGAGAGCCTCGAGTTAATTAAATAGTCTTTTTCCCAAAGACAATGCGTTGAACCTTTTAACCACCACAGGTACGCAGTGCGTCCTCAAAAGTCGCATAAACGACGCGAAAGTAGTAAAACAAGTTCAAGCAAATAATTTGTTTTATTAGCATTGAGTTTGCCCCTAGTAAAGCCTTTGAACTGCAGAAAGCAACAAAGCCCACGACTAGTCACTGGATTTATTGTATTGTGTGCATTTTACATTATTGCAGCAGAAACATTTCCGCCACCATAATGATTATGCATAGAGAGTCGCGTATAAATATCGCTACGTACATGCATATGTAAATAAAAATCGAAATGCATATTTATATAAATGTGTAAAGCGAATTTGTATATATGTAAGTAGCTGTATAGATGTGCGTCCTGGCGAGCACCCAAAGAGCAGAGAGTTGAACCTACACCGCCCCTCGGCTGCTGAAAGTGGACTTTAAATGCCGATCGCACGCCTCTATTGGCAGCCATGATGAGCAAGTCACTGTCAGCGCGCACGCACACAGCTACACGCGCAAATCGCCTATGCAGATTCACATAGCCTCATTGTAAAGTGCTTGCGCTCGAGGCGCAGCGGCGGCGCGCAGCTATTGGTGGTGCGTGGGTTGTTGATCGCACGGTTGCCGCAGCGGCGCGCGTACAAACATTTCGTCACCTTTGATGTCAACATTTTGCTGTATCTGATTTTTTATAATGCGCAATTTGCATAAATATTCCTTTTAAAGCGGCGCAGCGCAGCGCGAGGTAAAATGTGAAATGAAATTGAAATGTCTCTACGCAAGTGAATATGAATGAGCAGCGCAGGCGGCGAAGGGCGTACAAAGTGCGTTGCTGCCGTTTGCATTTATTGCGGAATTTACCCTACATACAAATTAAATAGTTGCCTGGTTTATGCTTTATCGTTGCTATTGATGTGTTATTGTTGTTGCGGCAAGCGCCGCAGTTGTCGTGCACAAAACAGGTCAAATCGGTCAACATGAATCAAATCAACAAATACAAATACTTTGGCATAACATGCATTTGCATAAATGTGTTTGTTACAAGCGGTCCTTATTGTGGCTGCTACAATGCAGCGCTGGAAGGAAGTTGTGCGAGAAATTGCTTTTTAAATGGAAAGTTGTTAAGTTCGTACGACAAGCTGATGACAATTTATTGCAAATAACTTATAACTGTAAAATACTTTGGGGGAACTAACTAATTCTGTTTTTGAGTGCTTTCATAATCAAGCTCCACTAGAATGGAACTTCCCGACGTGGCTAGTATTTGCGCTTAATATTCTTGAGTGGTTGCTCCCGCTAAGTTCTGTATGTGGTGCATTGCCTAAGCAGTTTAACTGTGTTGAGTAATTATGTAATATGGAATATACGTTTTTACAAAATTTATTATAAAGATAAAGAGTTGTACACTAACAATGGCCACAATCTGGAATAACAATGGAAATACATTTTTACTGGAATACTTCTTCAGTCTTCGAATTTGGTCTTTTATATCTTTTGGCTTATATCTTTCTTAAAATAGGTGATAGAAACTTAAAGATCCCAAATCTCTTCAGTTTTGATCGCTTTTGTGAGAATTTTGAACTTAAGAATTTGGTGTGGTTTCTAGTTCCTAAATTTGGCATACTTAATATCGAAGATATTTTGTAAAAATTCACTTTTTGTTCGAACCACCTCATGAAACTTGTAGATAGGTAGATATCCTTGGCCTGGCGCCTGAAGTTGTAGCTTCGCCACTGCCCACATCTGGCACCTTATCGACTATTTTCGTCAAATGAAGATGTGATCTCCGAAACCGAGGCCTATTTTTTTGAAGCAAAGGACAAATTTGATGAGAAGTAGGTGTCGAAAATTCACCTGTTAAAAAATATACATACAGAAATTTCCCAAAAATGTATTAACTCTCACATGTAAGTATACCGAATTTCGTTCTGATATCGCATTTTAATATTATAGTGGGAGCATCCGGCGATATATAGACAAAACCATAGTGTTGGGCAGACTTATACTCTAAGTTACTCTCTATTCAAAAGAGATAAATTATTTAGAATTCTGTCTAGTCTAATAGTTGGAATTTTAATAGCTATAAAGGGTGATCCATTTCAAGATTCCTACTTTTTTCAGAGAAAACACCGAAACTTCGGGGAATAATTAGCCCATCAATCGAAAAGAGACATTCTATTTTTGAAAATTTAAAATGATGGCCAAGCGGCTACATCTCAGACGGTCCACACGTTGAATTCAGTTCAATTACTCCGTTCAAGCATTTTTTGACTGTGCAACTGGCGAATGACGCACGCGTGATGTTTCTCGCTCCAAGGCTCCGAACCGAAGCGGATTTGTCCGCATAGACTTTAGACTTCAGTCAACGGTGTGATAACACACGATCTTCGTGAGCAATCGACCGCGACAAAACGTTAAATTATTTGTTCACAGATCCATTAATTGATGAGATGTGGGAAGGGAAAGGCGCGGTCTTGCTGAAACCCAAATATCGCCGAGATCACGAGCTTTAATTTCATGATGAACATGACAGCTTGACGCCGATGCTTGACCTGGTAAAAAAATCTATTGAAAATGTACGCCTACTTGGATCAACAGTTATAGCTATAAATTTAAATAGTATTTATTGATCTGACCTGCATCCGAACCGAATCTTCAATACGAAACGTATAGATTAAAAGCTTTAATATTCAGATAAGCATCCACGATGATAAGGTTGTACTTTACAATGACTTGAGCAAAACAGATGTTCGGTATCATCTAGACTACATCAATCTCATATGTGAATACTTTCCAGGACATATTTAATCAATTCTTAATCATCGCAAATCACCGCAAAAGTTTTCGTCAAATTTAAGAAACATTTACGGTTATGCTGTTTTGGGGCAGTGTTTGTGGATTATCTCAACCTTTTTCATTAGAGTTAGATTTAGAAGTTTCTAAAGAATCATACCTCTTCTTGATGTTACCATATACAACACAGGACTTTTGGAGCACAATGAGCCTAATGGTAGTCTGATTGAAGCCGCTTCTAGTCAGACCGTCTACCACCATTCTTCAACAAACCGCCAACCAGGCAATTTACTATCG